>NC_081573.1:851355-896902 GCF_022355385.1 Mustela nigripes
GGGGAGGGCGCGGGCTGCGCCAAAGGGGGGGGGGGGGGGGGGGGGGGGGGGGCCCCCGGGGCGGGCGGCCCCCCCGCGGGGGCCCCCCCCCCCCCCCCCCCCCCGCTGTTGAACCCTTGGGCCCTTCCTCCTGGGGCAGAAGGGTGGGACCAGACCCAGGAGCCCGGCTTCACCTGTGACGTGGATCTCATCTGCCGTTGGTGCTCGGATCTCTAGCTGCAGCCGCCCACGGCGCTCCGTGTGGTCCACCCCGCACAGAGAGGGCACGCTGCGCACACAGCGCCGGTGCACGTTCATCTCGCAGCCTGCGGGGACAGAACCGGAGGTAGCGCGTCCGGCCACCGCGCAACTCCAGACTCTATCCTCCAGCCCTATCCAGAGAAACCCAGACACTGCGCTCTGAAAGGGGTCCCGGAGCGCCAGGTTCTGGCAGGAGCCCCAAGCATAGACTCACAGGAGCATTTCATGCCCTGGTGCACCAGCCCGTAGAGAAGGGAGCCGCAGTGGTCGCAGAAGGTGGGGCTGCTGTAGCTGTGCAGACGGAACTTGTGCTTGTTTCGGGGGTCCTGGGGGCAGAGAGGAAACATCAGATGGGGCCAGGAGCAGGGGTACCCTAGAAGGGGCTGGGAAGTGGGGTGCCCTAGACGCTGGGAGAGAAGCCCTTTGAACTCTGCCTCCTCTGCCTTGCGCTCCGAGTCTTCATTCACTCTACTGCATTTATGGAGTGCCTGTTGTGTGCCAGGCACTGTTCTTGGTGCTAGGACCAGCTGTGGACAAACAATGAAAAACTCCTGCCCCCATGGAGTTTACTTTCTAGTTGGGGAGACAGAAAATAAACGCTGAATAAGTAAAACAGTGATGGATGGTAGCAGGTGCTGCGGAGGAAAATGAAGCAGGAAAGGGGACTGCCGGGGCCGGGGACTGAAATTTGCAGAGACTGATGAGGGAGGCTTCACTGACAAGGTGGCATGTAGGCAGAGCCTGAAGGAGGTGGGGCTCCTAACGTTCCACAGTCCCTGCGCTCACCCCACCTCCCCAGACATGCTCTCCAAGGATGTGTGGGCCACGATGAACTCCACATGGCTCACTGTCAGCCTCTGTCAAGGTCTGCCCACTGTTGATCTGCCTTCTCTGAGCCCCTTGTGAGATGGACAATATGACCTCTCAGTTAATGAAAGACCAAGTGTAGGGGCGCTGGGCTGGCTCAGTCAATGCAGCATGCGACTCTTGATCTTGAGGGTGTGAGTTCAAGTCCCATATTGGGTGCAGAGATTATTTAGAAAGGAAGGAAGGAAGGAAGGTTGGTTAAGTTGAATGTAAAGTGCATAGCAGGGCCTGGCATACTCAAAGTGCTCGGTACTGCCGTTTGGGCTGCTGTGGTTACTAACGATGATTTCATTGCCATGTCCACAGAGCCCTAGGTTTAAATAAGAGCTGGGCCATTTACCAGCTGTGTGATTTGGGGCAAGATAGTGCCCAGATTAGAGCCTCAGAGTCCTCTTCTGCCCAGTGGAAATCAACAGTCCGTATCTTAAAGTAGTGCCCAATGTCCGGAGTTCAATTAAGCATGAATTTAGGGCACCGACAAAGCATTCCTTCCCTGCCCCTGACAATGTCTGAGTGTTCAGTAGTTTGGTATCTGCCTTTTCCTAGGCATGCATCGTGAGCTAGGGTGAAAATTCAGGATATTCTTGGGCTTTTATTTATTTTTGCAGTTTAGCGGGGATCCTATTTTGAGTGACACTTGGGGGGGTAGAGTGTGATGATCTCTTTCAATGCTCAGGGCCTCTAAAGATCTTCCGCTGACCCTAACTCAGAGGGTGCCTGCTGCTCTAAGCTCTACTATGTCAGGTCTCAGCAGGAAGCTGGACTTGCAAGCTCCACTGCTCCATGGAGGTAAGCTGTTCTCATTCTCAAGAAATCACAACCAAAAAGGAGACAGAGCTGCAGCTCTAAGTACACAGACCTGTGTCTGCACTGGACTCTGCCCCCTCCCCAGCTCTGTGCCCCGCCCCTGGACACCGCCCCCTTGCAGAGTCTCAGCCTTTCTTCCTGTAAAATGGGGCCACGAGGCCTCCCTGAAAGGGGCCGGATGGAAATCATGCTCGCCAAGCCCTTCCCAATTCTTTAGCCCTTGATCCATGTGACAGCCAACAAGATCCAAAGGAAAATAATAAATGAGTGAAGTAGAGGAAGACATCCTTCCTCTGTTTCTTCATCAGTGACAGCAACAGTTGTATAAGGATAATAACCCATATGAACCCAGGTATCATCCCAAGCATTTGACTCATTTAGTCCTCAAAACCATGGTCGTCATCCCCATTGTGCAGACGAGAACAAGAGGTACAGAGAAATAAAGCAACTTTTGGAAGGACAGAGAATCTCTATGTGGGGGAACTGGGAGTCAAGCCCAGGGCTTCGGCTCAGATGGGGACAGGAACAACACCTCACCTCCTGCTTTGTGCGGGACTCAGTCTTGGACCACCTGAAAGACACCTGCTGAGTGTGTGCAGTGAGCCCTGGACAATTCAGAAGTCACGTGGGGGGTGCAGGCAGGCAGGTGAGGCGGCCAATCAGTGACATATATGGCGGCTAGTAGACAGTGGTGCACAATGTATGTGCTATGACATCACATCCTCTACATAAACTTCAACTTTCGTCACCTAACCAGCTGGCAAAATGTTCCATGGACTTCTGGAGAGCTCTCTGTCCCTTTTTCTCTCTCTCTGTCTCAGCTTCTCATTCTGTCCCTTTCTTCATCTGCTAATCATAAAGAGGGCTTGAACCCTACGTCAAACCCTGGGCTAGGCCCTCAAGCCTCCTGGCTTCGTTGGACTATCAAAACAAGCGGGGGTAGGTGGGGGATTTTGCTGTCCCAGCCCATAGCCACTAACCACATGTGGCTATTTAAATTTCCATCAGTTCAAATTAAATGGAATTTAGATTTCCCTTGCTCAGTCCTGGTAGCCCCTCCCAAGGGCGCCTCCAGCTAGCTGGGTGTGGCTGGCGGCTGCCATACTGGACAGAGGGGAAATGGAGGCTCAGAGAGAGGAGCCCGAAGACCAGACAGAAAGTGAAGGAGGGATTGGGAATGGGCCACAGCATCGGCTGTTCTTGGAAGCCCACCTGACATCCCCCGGATGGGAAGCAGACGGAGAGAGAGACAGAGGTGGTGTGGATCTGTGTGTGCACATGAGGGAATCTGTATGTGCACCTGTGTGTGCTCCTGGGGGGGTTGTGTGTGTGCGTGCACTGCAGGGTCTCCTTGGGCCTCCCTCTTGGCATCTCAGAAACCATTCTCGGTATCTGCCATCTTCTACTTTAGCGGGTCTCTCTGGGCGTCTGCAGCTCTGCTTCTCTGAGTTTCTTGTCTCTGTCTGTCTCTCTCAGTCCCTGTGGCTCCCCATTTCCTCCCTCCTGGGTTGCTGTCTCTGTTCCATTCCTCTTTCTCTGTCTCACTCTCTCTGGGTCTCTTTTTCTGCGTTTCTGAGATTCTCTGTCTTACCTCCGTGCCTGCATCAATGGTCATCTCTCTCTCTGTCCCTCCACTCTCTGTTTTTTTAAATCTCTTGACCCCTGAATGACAGCCCACCCCCTCCAATGCTCATCTTCAGTCCCCTTCCCACTGTTTCTTCTCTGTCCCCCACCTGTGTCCCCAGCCTGTCTCAGGCCCCCTCTCATTTCCCCTTTTCCAGGCCAAGGGCAGGGAATCTGGGCCAGACTAGCTCCCCCTATCTCTCCAGCCCCCCTCCCCTCCCAGCCTTAAAAATAGCAGGAGAAATTGGGACGGACGCCGAGGGGGTGAGGGCGGGGGCGCGGCCCAAGGAGGAAGAATCAGGTGTCCGGGCACTCACATCCGTCTGGGGGCCCTTCCCAGCGCCTGGACACTCGAAGGTCACAAATTCGTGGCATCGTCGATGAACCACAAAGCTGCAGACTGAAGGTGAGAATCATAGAGACACAGAGCCAGAGAGAGAGAGCCCAATGGACAGAAAATCAGAAAGAGAGAGACTCCAACAGAAGGAAAACCACAGAGAGGGGGACCCCAAAGTCCAGAGAGTTTAATAGAAAATCAAAGGAGAGACCCCAACATGGAGTGGGGGAGGGAAACCAGGAGATAGAAATTCAGGGGTTGAACCCAAAGACAGAAACAGAGACATAGAGCATCACAGAGCAGAGAGACCCCAGTGCCTACACACAGCCAGAGGGAGACACAGAGACAGACTGAGAAAGAGCGAGACCCAGGGACACAGAGAGAAAACAGGATCTTATCGACAGACGAGCCCACTGAGGTGAGGCAAGAAAGCAAGGAAAGAGGCAGGCTGCGGAGAGCAAACAGCAATGTCCTCCGACAGCACAGAGAGAGCAGCGACTTGGGCAGAAGTGAGTCTGGGGGCCGCGGGAGGCCTCCCCCTCCCTGACTCACTCTGTTCTCAGCAGTAGCAGCTGGTGCTTCAGGACTCGCCCCCCCTCTCCCGCCCCGCATAACTGTCAGCCCCGCCCGGCCCCCACCCGCCCATTGGTGACCCCACCCGGCCTGCCCCTGCCTAGGACTGTTGGTGTTGTCATGGCGACAATAGCTTGGGGGGGGGCTCTGACTCCGCATCTCCAGCCCCCCCTTCAGCTCCCCTTTTCCAAATCTCCCTGTTGCCATGGCAACAGATTCTCCAAATATCTGTCCCCACCTGGAGCTGGCCGAGGGAGGGGCCCCCAGCACCACCTCCGCGGTGGCCCCACCATCAGAGCTCCCTCCCCACAGCAGGCTGTGTCTCTGCCACACCCCCCGCCCCGGGCTCCCCCGCGCCTCTCTGGGGACCAAAGAACACGTGTGTCAAGCCTCCTGGGCTGTGGGGCCCTAGCCTCTACCCTCCTGAGGGTCCCAGGAGTCCAGGTCCCCAGGTCTTACCTTGACATTGCAGGCCCTGTTTTCCAATCCCCCTGAAAGATCAAGGATCCGAGGTCAGTGCTGAAAAGGGAAGCGGGCCTCCCACCTCTGCCAGCTTTACTGCGCCTTCCTCCCTCCACGAGCAGGACCCCAGCTGCCTCTTGTTCTAGAGCCCAGAAATTCTGGCCCTCATCCTTTCTTCTCTCAGTCCCAGGAGTCCAAGCCCCCAGCCTCCTCCTCCCTCAGACCCTGGAGTCCAGGTCCCCAGTCCCCTCCTCCCTCAGACCCTGGAGTCCAGGTCCCCAGCCCCCTCCTCCCTCAGACCCTGGAGTCCAAGACCCCAGACCCTCCTCCCTCAGACTCAGGGGTCCAGTCCCCAGCCCCTTCCTATCCTCGGACCAGAAGCCAGGACCAGCAGCTCTTTCCTTCTCCATCCCTCAGGGGCTGGGGTGACACGAGTCTCCATCCCTCCTTCCATCTTCCCTCAAGCCCCCAGCCCCTTCCCTCACCAGATGAAGTCGGTGCAGTGGCTGCAGAAGGTTGGCTGCTTGAAGAAGCGGGCGGTGAACTTGTGGCTCTTGACTTCGTGGACCACCTTCTGCCTCAGAGCCCCCTTTCTGCAAAACAGGGGCCGGGGTCCCCCCTCTGAATCGCCTCCGCCGGGGCCCAGGCCTGCCATGGCCCCAGGAACGTAGCAGGGACCAGGATCCTGCCTTTCTGGGGAAACAGGTGGAAAGGCGAGGAGCCGGAGAGTCGGGAGAGCACTGAGCCACGGGGAGATTGCGAGGAGGAAAGGAGAGGGGCGAGGCACCTCCAGGCGCGGAGCGCAGGGCAGGGAGCGGCACCCCGGGGCGCGCCGGCTCCGCCAGGGGGAGCGGGCGGGCAGGGCGGAGAGCCGAGGGCAGGGGCGCCGAGGAGCCGGAGGCAAGGGCGGCGGCGGCGGCGGGAGCTCCGGCTCAGGCACCTGCTGAAATGTGGGAGCCCCGGCTGGGGGGAGGCGTTGCCATGACGACCGAGGGGCGGGGTTTCAGCTTAAAGGCGTCCCCCCCTCCCTGAGACTCGGGACAAACGCCCTGCCCCCGACACACACGTGCGCACACCCACTCTGGGGGCTGGCTGGAGGGAGGGGGCATCCTCTGAGCAGTGCCCTGCCTCCACCTCCATCTGTCGCCCCGGCCGGGCGTCCTCCCCACTTGGGACCTCGGTGGGTCCCGTGAGCCCGCTGAGACTGCATTCGGATCCCTGGGTTTCTGACGGTGTCACTCTGCTTCATTACACAAACTTTGTATTCAGTGCTGGGAACCCAGTGGTGGACGCGGAGACCTGCTGTCTCTGCTGCTCTTCAAGTCTTGATTTCTCTCTGGGTGTGGGTGAAATTTGTAAGTCCGTGTCTCCCTCTGGGGTTGTCCCTCGCTCTCAGTCTCTGTCCCTGTCCGGTGTTGCCGGCTCCCTGTCCTGTGTCCCCGTCCCAGTGTCCCCACCTCCCTGTCCCATGTCTCTGTCCCTGTGCAGTGTTCCCAGCTCTCTGTCCCGTGTCCCTGTCCCAGTGTTCCCGCCTCCCTGTGCCGTGTCTCTGTCCCTGTCCAGTGTTGCTGGCTCCCTGTCCTGTGTCCCTGTGTTCCAGGCACCCTGTCCCGTGTCTCTGTCCCTGTCCAGTGTTCCTGGCTCCCTGTCCCTTGCCTCTATTTCTCTGTTTTGTTTTGTTTTGCTCTGTGTCTCCATCTATGCCCGTGGCCATCCTGTGACCCTCTGGGGTCTTGGCGTCGCTTTTTCTGTGGCGTCTGTCTCACTGGGAATCAGTGTCCCTCGGCCTCTCGGCAGCGGAGGTCTCATACATCTCCTCTTCGGCCTCTCTTTGTCTGTCTCTGGGCTCTCTCTCGGCCGCTCTCCGCCGGGCTGTGACTGTGGGCCTCCGTGTCCCCTCCCTCTGCGTCTTCCTCTCTGAGAGCCAGTCTCTGTGTCCCTCCACCCCTCCTTCTCCCCGGCTGTGTCCGCGAACCTCCCTGTGCTCGTCGCTCTCTGACCCACTCCCTGGCTCTGCCAGCCGCTCCCTCCGTAGCCGGGGGTCTCCGAAGGTCCGAGCTCTTCGGCTCGCATCTTGATCCCTCTCTCACCCTCTCTGGCTAGGAACCTCTCCCCGTCCCTGGGGGTCTCCCCGGCCCTCCCCGGGCCCCCCTGACCCTGGAAAACCCTGTGCACTCCGGCCCTCCGCAGGTCGGCCCAGTGGGGCTCCCGTGCCGGCTCCGTCGCCCCGCCCGCGCCCCTGCCCGGCTCCGCCCGGCCCTCCCCCGACGCGCGAAAGCTACGGGTTCCGGGCGCCCGGGCCCCGCTCTGTTGCCAAGGGCAACCACGGCCCGCCCCGGGCCGCGGAGTGCGGTGCATCCTGGAACTTGGAGTCTGAGCCTGCCGACTGCCTGTTGTGGCGACGCGGCCGGGAACTTCCTCTCCCGGCGAGCCCCGCGAAGGGGGCGGGGCGCCGCCGCGGCGCCTGGGGACCTGGCTCGCCGCACCTTCTCTGGGAATTCTGGAGGTCCCGGGCCGGCTTCCCGAAGCCGAAGGGGAGATGAGGGAATCAGGCTCTTCTCCAAGCTCCTCGGAAGTGGGGTGCTGTTGCCTGCCACCCACCTCCAGGCGCCCGGCCTTCCCAAGGGCAAGGATGGGGAGGGGGCGGCCGTGGAAACGGACCTGAGGATCCCACCTTGCCCGCTTGGCTGCTTTTCTCCCATCACCAACACATCACCCCCGGGTCCTAGAGCTGTTCTCTCTGGTCCCTTCCAGAAGGGATTCAAGCATGGGGTGGGGAGGCGGGGCTAGGCGCCCTTGCAGGAGGCAGGCTTTGGTGTGGGTCAGAATTCCGGGGTGGACGCTGCAGAGCTCAAAAGAACGCCTCTCCTCGAAAAGGAGTGCGTCTATTCCCGGTAGCCCTTCCTTCTCTTCGGGGGACCCTCCCTGGACATAGCGCTTGCCAACTGCTCTTGCGGGTGTAATTGCAGATGGGTTGCTTGATCCTGGGATTTGTGCGGATTTATCTTTATGTATTTGTGATTCTCCTCAGGCAACAGGTCCTTCTGTAGAACAGAGACTCATTGTAAGAGTAATTCGTTTGCTCTTTATCGAGGTCTTCTGTGGACCGGTTGTGTCAGGGAGCTTAGAGAGCTTAGAACTGAGCGTAAGGTGGAGCTGGTGGGAATGCAGGCAGGGCCAGATCTCAAGGTCCAGAGGAGCTCTGGTATCACCTGTAGGCACATACAGGATTGGAGCAGGGGAGGGCAGTGTCAGAGGTTAGAAGCATCCCCCTGGGCCAGAGTGGGCAGGAGGTGGGCTAGTCAAGGAGCCTGGGGTACTAGCTCAGGACAAAATGATACCTGAGCTGGGTCAGGAGCTGGCAGAGGGGACAGTTGAGGAAGGATAGACAGTGTCTGGTGAGCGACAGATAGAGTGGATGGGAAGAACCAGAGCCTGGGTTCGCAGGCTGGGGAGCCTATTACTGAGATGTGGAACCTGAGGAGTTGATTTTGGGGGGAAAAAGTGTTGCACTCAGATGGGGACACTGTTTCTGGAGTTGCTCATGGGATTCCAAGGAGGGCCCAATCTCATTCATTTCAATCCTAACTAGTTCTCCTGGCTTTGGGAGATCCAAAGGCCAAAGTTGTCTTGGCCTGGTCCAAGGCTCCCTCTCCCACCAGACCCAAGAATCTGGACCTTGCCCTCTCTCCTGGAGCCCTCCCCAGCAATAAAGCAAGCACAGTTTTTCTTTTATCTTTATATTGATGTAAAAAAAACAAAAACAAAAACAAAAAAACAAAACACAGATGTGGGGTGAGGGAATGGACATGTCTTCCCTCTGTAGTTCACAGCAGGGACTGATGGGAAACAGAAGCTCCAGGGAATTAAAAAAAAATTTAAAATATATATTTATACATTTATATATATGACATTGCGCATGTGAGTCCCAGAGAAGCAGGAAGCAGCTACAGGAAGCAACTAGCATGCAGAAACACACGTGTGTGTGTATGCGTGCGCGCGCACTCGCGCACCACACTTGAGCAAGCAATTCCTCTATGGCGATGGCACCCCCCACCTACCCATCCCACCCACCCCCAAGAAAAACACATTGAAAAGAAACTTCCCTTTTAGAAGAGGGCCACCCAGGACATTTTGCCCTTGTGACCAGAAAAGGAAAACCAACCAACCAACCAACCCAGGTTCATACTGCCTGCCTTTAAGGCAGGCAGGTGGCCAACCTCTTCTCCCAGCAAAGGCAGTATATGCTGTTTTTAATACTGAGATGGGAGGGCCATATCCCTACCCCCCCCAACTAACACTTAGACAGTCGTCCTTAAGACCATATGGTTCTTTGCTGGCCACCACTTTTTCGATAACCCAGAGAGCAGTTGGGATGGGAGGCTTCCACCCTTTACTTCCTGTAAGATGGCCTCCAGGCAGTGGGATGTTAGTAAGCCTGGCCAAAGTTCTGGAGCCAATCTCAGGGGAGGCTGGGGGCCAGGCAAGGCCCACAGACCCGGGGCCTGTGCTTGAAGCCTCATGCCCACTGGAGATCATTGGCCTCCAGAGATAAAAGGGGACATGCGCTGTCCGCAGCCCCTTCACTGGGAGAAAGGGAGCCGCATTCTCTAGCTGCCCACCCCAACCCCACAAACACACACATACACACCAACTAAGGCACAGCCAGGGTGGGTAGGCATGCTTTGGCAATGAGGCCCCTTGGGAGGCCCAGGGAGGGAACAGCTGCAGGAGAGGGGAGTGGGACATGGAGCTCAGCACCTTCGGAAGTGGGGGGCAGTGGGGTGGAGGCAGAGAAGAGAGAAGTCTCAGAGCTCCCAAGGAAATTGGAAGAAAGAAACTGGGAAAGAGGCGGCCGGGACAGAACAGGGAGGAAAGAAGAAGTGAACACAGAAAGAGGCAAACAAAACAGGATGTGGGCAACCCAACAAAACAGGAAGGAAAGGCGAGAGCAACAGGAGAGAGGCAGGAAGCTAAAGGAACAGAGAAGAGCAGGAGGGATGGGAAGGAAACAGGAGAGGCAGGAGAGAGGCAGCCAGGAAGAGGAAAGGAGGACTTGGGAAAAGAAACCTCGGCCCACAAGAGGGACTTGAGAGCGCCGGTCATGGTCAGAGCCTCAGACCCTGACGAACACCAGGCGGGCCGAATACACCAGGTCGGCCAGGTAAGCCAGCAGGTTGATGGCCGTGAGGATGGCCACGGCCAGTCGGCGGTCCCAGTCGCACACATAGTAGGTGTGCCGGTTGCTGCAGCCCACGTCCGAATAGCGGCGGGAGTGGCCTCCGTGCCTCTCGCTGAACTGGTAGAGTGGCCAGAGCACGATAGCCGTGGCATACAGAAGGACAGAAAGCAGCGCCAGTCCTGACAGGAAACTGGGAAAGGAGATGGGCAGAATGTTGGTGCAGTCGCCCAGGTTCAGCAGGATGGCAACGGCCGCCAGGATGAAGCAGATGGAGTACACGGCCACACACCACTCCAGGGCTGGCTTGTCCTGGTACAGGGAGGGGCCGCCGATGAAGGCGAAGATGACGCAGGCCACAAAGGTCTCCAGCACCTTGAGCAGGCCTGGCACAGTGGCCATGTAGCCGGTGATCTCCCCGGGGCGGGCCCGGGTCCAGGCCACTTCAGTGGCGTAAGCCACGCATGCGATGCAGGAGAAGGTGGTGGCAGCGATGGCGTGGTCCCGGGAGCGGCCGTGGGACAGGAACTGGACGTAGGTGGTGGGGTAGATGATGGAGGCCGATAGGCAGAAGAGGGCAGCGTAGCAGGCGTAGGTGATGGGGAAGTTTCTCCAGGACAGGGGGAAGCGGGCCTGGAGCCCGCATAACTCGACTATGAGGATGATGAAGGTCACAGAGAAGCAGAAGCACCAAGTGAACATGGACCAGTTACCCATGGCCCCTGTCCAGGCACCCACGCTGGCCACCAGGGAGAAGGCCACACAGGTGGACAGCAGCTGCAGCAGGCGGAGGAGGCCCAGGGGCTGGGTCAGTGCCCGAGGGGACCCCACGATGGTTGGGGAGCCCAGGCCTGAGGAAGACGACGTGGTGGTTGTGATGGTCGTGCGGGTCACCGTCACCGGCATGGCTGGGACTTCTTAGTGTCCTAAGAAGGTTCCAAATGTGGGAATCCAGGCCCTCGGCCTTTCCTCCCCCCAGGGGCACAAAGTAACCTGGTAGCTAGCTGAGGGGCACCCAGGGTGCAGGCTTTTCAAAGTGGGATAGTTGCGAGCCTGTGCGGATCAGCTGGTCACCCAGGTCCCAGAGCCCTCCCCACTCTGGACTTGGATTCCCCACCTCCCACCTCCCCTGTCAGAACCCAGGAGTCTAGGCTGCCTCTCCTCTCTCTGCAACCCAACCATTGTAAAACCATCTATCTCTGCCGCCCCCCACCCCGACACTCAGAGCTGCCGTCAGTCCCCCAGGGCTCAGCTCTTGGGAACATGCCCTCTCAAGTCCACCCTCTACCAGAGAGATCAAGGGTCCGTGACTTCCGTCGCAATCTCACCTGGGATACAGGGCTGGAGTACTACCCCCAAGGACACTGAGCTTCCTTCTACCTATGCCCCTCCCCCACATGGAGTCCAATCTCCAAGTTCCCTAACTTCCAAGAAACTCAAGCACTCCAGATTCTCCAACTGTCCAGTGCCCCAGCCCCTTCCACTGAAATCTCCAGGCCTCTCACGTCTGGTCACAGAGCTTCAGACCTCAGGACTCTGGGCCCTAGGCCTTGAGTTCACCAGACACCTGCAGTCTAGAAAATCAGCTTCTTTTTTCTGTCCCTCCAGAACCTACAACTTCTATCTTCTTGTCCTAGAGACCCTCAGGGAGAGAGGGCCCAGTGTCTTGGGGACCAGGTATCCAAATCCTCCCTCAGGCCTTTGACATCTGCCCTGTTGCCCTCCACCCCTAAAAAGCTCAGAAGGCTTCTCTCAGTTTCAGGGAAATAAAACTTCCTCCTTCCATGGGCAGGCACAGGAGGGCCTATCGGACAGTAGAACAGGTTCTAGCTTGCCCAGCTGTCCCTGCAAGAGGTCCCAAGACCTGGAAGCCCATTTCCTGGACACACTGTTTTCCCAGGTAAACAGGTGTCTGGGTCTCTTTCCATGGAAACCCAGCTCCAAGGTCCTTCTCTCGGAATCTCAGAGTCCAGGTCCCAGATGCTCCTCCCTCCAACACAGAGTCTAGGTGGGAAGCTCCCTCCTCTCTCAGACCCAGGAGTGCGGGCCCCCAGACCCTCTTCCCTCCGACGCGGAGTCCAGGCTCACTCACCTGCAGTCTGCCAAGAACCCCGAGGGCTAAAGATCCGGCTCTGGAGGTGGATTAAGTCTGACACCTGGAAAAGACTGGTCAGAACACAGGAGGGAGGAGGAGAGAGCGAGTCAGCACCCAGCTCTATCCGGCTCCGCCCCGCCGGGACCCAGGCCACCCACCCGCCAGCCGCTGGGCTCGCCCCGAACGCGCACCCAGGCTCTGCCAGCCGGGCGCCCTCCCAGCCGGGGCGGGGATCTGGCCTCGAGCCGAGAGAGGTCCTGGAGGTGACCCCAGGGAACCCCAGCCCAATCCCCAAACTGCGGGGGCGGGAGTGGAGGGAAGCGGGAGAAAGTGCACGCCCGCGGGCGGGCGGGGGCGTGAGTGATCTTAACCCTGCCGCAGCCGGGGAAGGCCGCGGGACTGACCGGCGGGAGGGCCCTGGGCGGTGGCTGCGGGGGCGGACGGCCAGGCCCCGCGCAGCGTCTCCGAGCCTTATAAGGGCTTCAAGTCAGCGCAGCCATCTGGAATGTGGCGGGGACCCGGGCGGAGGGAGGCGGGGCGGTGCTGGGACCTCCGCCCCCCCGCCGGCCTCCGGGAGGGCCCGCCCCGCTCGTGGATCTTGGGAGAGGAAGGTCCACCTAGGACGTGAGGCCCGAAGCCTGAATTTCTGTGTCCTTCAAAATGTGAGTTCTGGGTCCCCAGAGCAGGGGCTGGAAGCCTGGACCCACGAGGGTCTGTGAGAGACCACTGGCTGGTAAGCCGGACCCCTGGGATTTGCCTAGCTGACCACCCCCCGCCCCCGCCCCGCCAGCCCCTCGAAGGCGGAACTGCGGTGTCGGAATCCAGGCCAGAGATTGGTAGCCACACCTCCCACCACCCCTCGGAAGTCAGGTCTGTGGGTAGGGGCTGGGCCTCCCATGCCACCTGGGAGGTGCTACCCGGGGCTCGGCCGCCTCGTGCTCCCCCGACACGCCCTTCGAAAACCCGTTAGGAGGAAGTCAGGACCGGCCTACACTCTGGCGTTCTAGAAAGCGGGTACTGCCGGGTCCCAAGTAGGCAAGGAGGAAGAGCGCGAGCCACAACTCCAGAAGTGCCCCAAGGAAGGAGGTGGGTAGCGCAGGGACCTCGCGGAGGGGAGGGGTCCGTCGCCTTCCGCCCGGCGGCCGCCGCCTGAGGTCAGAACTCAGGAATGCACCGCCGGAGACAGCCCGAGAGAGAGGAAACACCCCTTCGGCCTCTCCGGGCTGCTTCTGGACTCCCCTGGCCACGCCCATCCCCTCTCGCCGCCTCCATGCCAAACACCACACCCCGTCGCTCAAACTGAGAATCGCATCCCTAAACCCTAGCCTGCTCCACTCTCAGCAACCCAAGGACGCTGGCCTCAGCCTTGGCTTCTCTGGCTTAGGACACCAGCTTCCCAGTCCTCCCTTTTTGGCGTTTGGGGCCCAAAGTTCGAATTCTGTCCCCACAATGGAGGAGTGAGGAACGTGGAAGGCCATTCTTTTTCCCAAACCCAAACTTCCAACTCCAAGCTCCTCCCCTCCTGAAGACCTTCTTGTACTAGATATCAACCCCCTTCAGCCAGGGCACATAGGGGTCCCCAACCCTCTCAGACCCAGGAGTCCAGACACCCACGTCCCTCCTCCATCAGACCCAGGAGTCCAGACACCCAGGTCCCTCCTCCATCAGACCCTGGAGTCTAGGCCCCAGCCCCTCCTCCCTCAGACCCTGGAGTCAGGCCCCCCCGCCAGCCCCTCCTCTCTCAGACCCAGGAGTCCAGGCTCCCAGACCCTCCTCCCTCAGACCCAGGAATCAGGGCCCCAGCCCCTCCTCCCTCAGACTCTGGAGTCCAGGCCCCCAGTTGCTCCTTCCTCAGACTCAGGACTCAGGGCCTCCCGTTCCCCTCCTCTTTCCGATGGATAACCTGTATGAGTGCAGGTCTCAAGCCCTGTCGTCTCTAGAACCCGAGTCCTGATCCATGCCCCAGTCTGCCTAGAGACTCAGACACTCGGGACGCCAGCCCCTTCCTCCCTGAGCACCCAGGAATCCTGACCGCAGCCTCCACGCCGGGGGGTCCCCGCAGCCTCACCTCTCAGGCAGCGGCAGCAGCTGCAGACTGTAAGGGTTTGCTTACTGGGTGGGGTTGGCGGTCTGGGGCGGGGGCGGGGCCGGGGGTGGGGCCGGGGTCCCTGCGGGAGCGCGGGTTTCGGGCTGAGAAAGGGACTCCCGGAACCGGGAGGGATATCCCAGCCCCAGCCCCCGAGGCGGGGCCAAGAAAAGACCACGCCCCTCCCCGCATAAAATGGACCGAGACTCCCCCGCCAAGCCAGTGATGGGGGTGGAGGGCTGAGGTCACTGTTGCCGTGGTGACAAAACAGGAAGACACAACAGCTGGCGGTGTGGGGGCTCCTGGGGGCTGCCCTCCCCGACTCGGTCTTAGCTCGGTCTCCAGGCGCGGCCGGGGAAGGCCGTTGCCATGGCAACCGTCTGTTTAGGACGGAGCCCCCAGCCCAGGTCCCCACCCCAGTCTCACCTCACTCCACTCTCCCTCTCTCTTCCGGCCCCCTCCCATCCCCGTCTGCTCCAGCCCCGCTCTTCCAGGACGGATGGAATCTTGGACATCTGGGTGGCGGCGGGCTGGGAGACCAGGCCTTTCCGTTTAATGGGATCTGTGGGATACGGTCTCTGTCTCCTGGGTCTCTGAAAGGCGAAATAGTTGAGGCTGCCGATCCCTAGGGTTTGAGGGACTTTTGGGCTGAGGCCCCCGACTCCTGGGTCCCCAAATCCTCATTTATACGGGGGCTCGCGGTGTTAGGGATTGGTGGGCAGGACTCCTGGGTCCCAGAAGTCACAGTCGATGGGGGCAGGAGAAAGGCTCCGATAGCAAAACGCCTGTATCTAGGGCGGTGCGAGTGGGACCCACGGCCTCCAAGGTTCCGAAGGACGCCTAGGCTGGGGGCCCAGATTCTTGGAGCAAAAAGCAATGGAAGCTCGGACTCCTGGGTCTTCATCTGCTCCGTTGTGGTTGCAAGCCGAGACTCCCAGGTCTGGAACCCAGGGATATTTTTGGCCTGCATTCCTGGCGCCCGGATTGAGGGAGGGGCTCGGGAGCTCCTGGAGGACCGGGCTGGGGGGCAGGGGGCGTCAGATTCCCGGTTTTGGCAAAAAGGGAGGGGCCCGAGGCGCCGGTCTGCCCGAGGCCCAGAACAGGGAGGGGCTGTGGGGTCCTTTCTCAGGCCGGCTCTGGGGCCCTGAAACGGAGTGACGGAATCGGGAAGCAAGCTGAAGCTGAAGGTCGGGATGCCTGCCCGGGGTAGGGGCGGGGACCGGGACGCCTGGGTCCCTCCCCGCTGGCCCTGCTCACTCACCGCGCTCTGCAGTAGTCCCTGGCGCGGCCTCGCTCGCGGCTGCCTCTGGGCGGGGCCTGGTGGCGGCTGCGGCGGCTCCACCACGCCAAGCTAACGGGGCGCTGCTGCCGCTGGGTGCCTTCCAGAAGGGCAACTAAGCTAGGGAAGCAGCCGCGCGAGTCGCGGCGGGGGTGGGGTGGGGTGGTCGGACCGGGTCCGGGAGCCTGTCTGGCAGACTGCGTGCCCTGCGGAGATGGGAGGGGCGGGGGGGGGGGCGCCAGGAAGCGGTGAGCGCGGCGGTATGGGGCGGGGGTGAGGGTTGAGGAGCGTGCCTGTCCACGTCTGTGCCCCAGCAAAGGGGATAGGCACAGACCCTCCTTGTCATTCTGTGCTCTATAGGGGAAGGGGTCTCCGTGCCTCAGGCATCCGGCCCTGCCTGAGGAGTCAGGACCCGGCGCGAGCTGCCACTCACACACCTCCTTGGCCCCTGGTGCAGAGGCGTCTCTCCCTCCTTCCTGCCCCAGTCAGTCACCCCCTTTGCCTGACCTCATAGCCGCACTCCTCAGATACCGCAAATAGTCCAGGGGCGGCCTCCGGTCCCACAATTTTACTCTGTTGTGCTTTCTAGGGGAAGTGTGTTCCTTTAGGCACGAAAACCCCAAAACAGCAGAGTTCAGGGTGGCAGGAAGAGGAAACAAGCATTGAAAGAATGAGTCAACGGGTGTGATCTTGAGAAGTGATACCTTAGGGCTCCTGGATGGTATAATTTGGCACCATGCATGTGCCCCTGGTTCCGAGTGTTTGTCCATCCTGTAGGGCCCCCACACCCACACCAAGGACATTGTCTCCCATCTGGCACTGTGATGCTTTCCCAAACAGGCTGTACCTCTGTTTTGTGAAGCTCACTTTGGGGTGATGGGGTACATGGGCTGCCCACCGACTTCCTAATAAATGGGGTTCCTTGATCAGAAGCAATATTGTGTGGGTCAACGTGACGGTGAATAGGGCCATTCATTGGGTGCACAGATGCTGCTGTTGGCAGGAGGGAGAAGGCCAAGAAAGCAAATAACACCCCAGATTTAATTCCAGGGAGGAAAAAGTCATTGCTCAATTCATGATGGAGAGAGCCCAACATAATTCTCAGGTGACCCAGTATTTGGCTGGTCTCCCTAGGAAACCTACTACGTAGGGGGCTCAGCACTGGTCAAGTGCTTTACAGGGGCACCTGGGTGGCTCAGTGGTTTAAGCCTCTGCCTTCGGCTCAGGTCATGATCCCAGGGTCCTTGGATCAAGCCCCGTATAGAGCTCTCTGTTCAGGAAGGAGTCTGCTTCCCCTCTCTCTCTGTCTACTTGTTATCTCTCTCTGTCAAATAAATAAATAAAATCTTAAAAAAAAAAAAAGGAAAGAAAGCACTTTACTTAGTATTACTGATTTATTATAAAGGATACAACTCAAGAGAACAGCCGAAGAGACTTGTAGGTCAACGTATGGGAGGAGAGATGCTGAGCCTCCATATAGACATACCACCTCCCAGCTCCCTGATGCCTTTACCAACCTGGAAGGTCTCTGAGCCCCGCTGTTTAGGAATTTTATGGAAGTTCCGTTACATGGGATGGTTGATTAAATCATTGGCTTTCCACAATCAAGTTCCTGGGGGTGGGGCTGAAAATTCCAACCTTCCAATCACAGGCTTGGTTTCTCAGGCAGTCAGCCCCATACTGAGCCACCTAAGGGCTCACTGAGATTCATCTCATTCGCATAAACTCAGGTAAGATTGAAAGGGGCTTATATTGCACAGAGGATTCTCCTCTCCCCCCACCACTCAGGATTTACAAGGGTCTTAGGGAGCCCTGTTGTATCAATATCACACGGATCTTTCCCTACATGCTCCAGGTCCAATCTGAAACCTGCAGTCCTTCGTCAACATATACAAGTGCCTCCTGTGTGAGCACAAAGCAGCCTAAGGAATGCCTCCTCCCGTGGAGATTTTATCTCATTTGTTAGTAATGAAGTTAGCTTCATCTGAATGGGATGTTCCCACTGTCCTCAGACAGCCTGAATCTCAGGAACCTCCTTGAGGCGACAGGCTCCCCGATTTTCAGGGTGTTTATCTCCCATGCTCTGGCATGTGTGTGTTAAGTGAGACATGCACTGTACCTGTTGGCTCCTTCCTGCTCTACAGGTCTTATCAGCATTGCGTCATATATGCCGTTTGATTATCTCAAAGAATAGTCAGAGAATTAGTGTGACCCCCCGGGGGAAGGTGTGACTTGTGGCAGTTTCCTGGGGCTATAGGAACACTCACCACAATCCGGTGACTTAGGAGGCAGAAACTTACTCTCTTGTGGTCCTGGAGGCCAGAAGTCTGAAATCGAATTATCAACAGGGCCTCACTCTGGCGGCTTTTCTTCTCTTCAGTCTGTCTCAAATATCCTCCCACCCCCCACCTCCGTTTTTAGGATATTAGGACTTTTACAACTGGGTTTTCTTTCCTTTCCTTTTTTTTCTCTGCAAGATCCCTAAGTTCATCACATCAGCAAAGACCCTTTTCCCAAGTAAGACACCATTTATAGGTTCCAGAAATTTGGATGTAGACGTATCTCTGGGGCTAAACCTACGCCATCCCTAGTGAAAGCAAACAGCTTCGAGTTCCTCTGTCTACTGTGAGAGAGAGGAATGGATTCGCCATTCTGGATGCCAAGGGTGGGGTTGATTTCATCCAGCAGGGAGCTCGCACTTGGAATAGCCTCTGCGGTTGGGGTTACCCAGCTGGTGTCCTGTATTTCCAGTAGTGACCCTCATGGAAGTGGGGAAGAATTAGGATCCTGTGTGTCCAGATCTCAGTTTTCCCCAGGGAAGTTGGGTTTCTTGAGATGATGGAAACCCATGACTTGGGCACCATCTAGGAGGGAGACTCCTAGACAGTGGCTCTCTCAGTCACCACCACCTTGCTCCAGCGTCTCCCTCCTCAGGTCGTCAGAAACCCTTCCTTTAAGTCCTCTAGAAGTGTTCCACAAGCAGCAAATCAAATTCCCCTATCAAAGCAACTTCAACAACAACTTCAACAACTTCTTCTTCTCCTCCTCCTCCTCCTTCTCCTTCATCCTCTTCTTCTTTCCCTCCTCCTCTTTTTGTTCCCCTACACCCAACATGGGGTTTGAACTCATAACTTTGAGATTGAGAGTCACATATTCTACCAGAGGCAGTCAGGCACCCCAAAGCAACAATTTTTTTTTTAAAGATTTTATTTATTTATTTGACAGACAGAGATCACAAGTAGGTAGCGAGGCAGTCAGAGAGAGGGGGAAGCAGGCTCCCTGCTGAGCAGAGAGCCAGATGTGGGGCTCGATTCTAGGACCCTGGGATCATGACCCGAGCCGAAGGCAGAGGCTTTAACCCACTGAGCCACCCAGGCGTCCCCCAAAGCAATAACTTTAAGTGTTCTTCTTTGGCCTTCAATGAAACAAACACCTGGGTGGCTCAGTTGGTTAAGCGTCTGCCTTTGGCTCCGGTCATGATCTTGGGATCCGAGGAAGGAGCCCCACATGGAGCTCCCTGATCAGCCAGGGACTGTTTCTCCCTCTCCCTCTGCCCTTCCTCCTGCCCACCCCACTGCTGGTGCGCGCTCTCTCTCTCCCAATAAGTAAAATAAATAAAATCTTTATTTTATTTTATTTTTTTTAAAGATTTTATTTATTTATTCGACAGAGAGAGATCACAAGTAGGCAGAGAGGAAGGCAGAGAGAGAGGAGGAAGCAGGCTCCCCGCTGAGCAGAGAGCACGATGCGGGACTCAATCCCAGGACCCTGAGATCATGACCTGAGCCGAAGGCAGCAGCTTAACCCACTGAGCCACCCAGGCGCCCCAAAATAAATAAAATCTTAAAAGACAGAAAGAAATACCCCCTAGCATGTTCTCTGGATATAACCACCTTTTTGTCACCTCCTGGTCACCTGCACTCCTTTTCCACATGGTTTCCTGACATTTTCTAAAGAGCTTCCCGACTGATGTGCCAAGAGCAGGTCACAGGTGGGCTGGGGGACATTGATCTCCTCAGCCTTCAGAGTGCCTGCTTGCCTCTGTCTGTGGCAGGCTTATCTGTTTACCTCAATGAGCTGTAAAAATATCATTGTCTTTCTGTTTGCCCCATGATGGGAGGGTGTTAATGGTGCTCCCTACTCCATTTGCTCAGTTTTGCACACCCCTTGGACCTCAAGCACTCCTCCTTCCACCTTGCTTTCTCAGCGGCGCCCACCATGATCTTTTCTTAGCTTGATAGGAACCCGCATCTTGCCAACCCTCTCTTTCCTCTGGATATGATTCCAGGGCCCATCATTTCAATAATACTTTTGCCACATTAGGCATCTAACATTCCTTTGCCCTTCTGTCTTAGCTTCATTTTATTTTTTAAGATTGATTGATTGATTGATTGATTGATTGATTTTAGAGGGTGGAGAGGGGGAGAGGGAGAGGGAGAGAATCTCCAGCAGACTCCCTACTGAGCTCCCCTTGTGGAGCTCGATCTCACCACCCTGAGATCATGACCTGAGCTAAAACCAAGAGTTGGACACTTAACTGACTGAGCCACCTAAGTGCCCCTTCCCTTCTGCCTTTGTAAGGCCCCAGTCTTGGAGAAGAAATAGCCCATCCACCAGGATTTTTGTTTCTCCAAGTTTGTCCCTAGGCAACTGAGCATCACTAAAGAATGTCACCTTACAGGGAGAACAGTTCCACTGTGAGTAAGTGATGGCTGAACTCCATGAGCTCTCAACATGGCCCTCAGTCCCACTGCTGTCACCCGGTCAACTTGTTCTCATTTCCATGGTGACAAGTGCACTATTTTTATCCTCTTTAATCTCCGACACACTTTCTGCCTCCAGCCCCCCCCCCACACCCCATTCTCAGCCTATGACCTGCCTCCTTTATTTGAGAGATGTTAGAAGCCATCGGCTGGGAATCCCTCCGACTCCTAAAACCACAGAGCTGACTCTATTTCCATCCCAGTCCTTCCTAGTTTTGTGATTTTTAAATACATCCTTCTTCTTATATCCTTGCTGTTGCTCTCGCTATTCTGCCTCTTTTTGGATAGTCAGTATCCCCCACTCAAAGAATCTTTCACTGACTTTTCAAGAAATGATAGTTCTTTTTAATTGTGGTAAAACTGCATGTAGCATAACGTTTACCATTTATTTAAAGATTTTTATTTGTTATGTAATGGAGAGAGACACAGTGAAAGGAATCATAAGCAGGGGGAGTGGGAGAGGGAGAAGCAGGCTCCCCGCCGAGCAGGGAGCCTGATGTGGGGCTCAATCCCAGGACTCTGGGATCATGACCTAAGCCGAAGGCAGACACTTAATGACTGAGCCACCCAGGCATGCCTAACGTTTACCTTTTAAACTATCTTTAAGTATATAGTTCATTGGCCTTAGGTTAAGCCACGCTGTGACCACTGAAAAGACAGGCAAAAGATGGCAGTTTATAAGCCAAGGAGAGGAACCTCTGGAAAAAACCAACCCAGACAACATGTTGATCTGGGGTTTCTAACTTGCACAACTGTGAGAAAGTACATTTCTGCTTACTTCTATAAATTCTGTAAATCTCGGTATCACGCTGTCCACGGTACTTTCTTATGCACCCCCTTAGCGAACTAATACGGTTTCCCACCACTCTGAACAATTTTTTTTCCCCAGTTTTTAACTTTCTGATCTCTCAGGGAACTGAAGCTCCTGGTATTTCCTTCCAACCTGAAACTGTTCTCGGGGATTTTGTAGGACCTCATTCTCCTGGTTTTCCTTTTGCTTCGTTGGGCTCCTTCTCTGGCTTCTTTGGAAACTCATGCTCCTTTGAGTCCCTCAAAACTCTCCCCGAGGCCCTGCTCTTCTCATGACCCACTCTTGCTAGGGGATCTGGTACACACCAGACTTCGGGTGGCACCAGTGGGTACAGAAGCCGTGCACGACTGAAGACGCTAGTTCAGCAAAGGCTCACACAGGGGCTGACCAATAACAACAATAATGGGAGCCGTGTGTGCAATTTTAAATTTTCTGGTAACCACATTAAAATGAAATAGAAGGAAAGTGTTAATTTTAAGAACATATTTTATATAATCTAGTCCATCTAAAATTTCGGCATATGATGCTAGCCACGTTTCCAGGGTTCAATAGCCCCATGTGGCCAAGGGCTGCCATATGAGACAGTGCAGACCCAGGCAAGATAATGATGTACTTTTCTCTCTTCTAGCAGTCCAAGAGTTAGCAATCCAGGGTTGATAGGATACCTCCACCCTCTCAAGGAGCCGTCCCCCTTATTGCTCTGTCCTCTTCAACAAGGGCTTCTGTCTGGGATGCAGCATGTGATCGAATCATACCATTGTGTTGGCATTGCCCCCAGCAGGAAGAGGGGAAGGGGAGAGGTTGGCATGCTTCCTTCTTTTCCAGGGAGTAACCCTGAAATTGCACACATGCCATCGTCCAGAACTTCGCTGCATGACCATGCGGAGCTGTAACAGAGACTGGGGGGAATCTAGTCTTCATTTGGGGAGATATATGCCTAGATAAACCTTCTATTACAAGGAAGGAAATTGGGGGAAACCACTGGATAGGAATAGACCGCGACTCATAGGATTAGACCACAACCCAGATCTTTCCTCCGCGCTCCAAATGAATGTATGGGAGTGCTCGCTGTGCCTCCATTTGGATGACACCAAAGTCCAAACTCAAAACATCTACAGTGAGCAGATGACCTTTCCTCCAACCTTGTCGTTCCCAGGGCAGCACATACTGCCAGCGAGCAGAAGCCAGAATTCGAGGGTATCACTGATTGTCTCAGCTCCCACATCCAGGATACCAAGTCCTGCCATGTTTGCTTCCTGTAGTCCCTCTCAGATTCATCAATTTCTTTACATCTCGGTACTAGTCACACATTGCTGGATAATAAATTTCTCCAGAACTCAAAAGCTTTGTTTTGTTTGTTTTTTATAGTTGTTGTTTTAACAGAGAGAGAGTGGAGAAGGGCAGAGGGAGAGGAGAGAGGGAATCCTAAACAGACTCCACACCCAGCATGCTGCCGGACTTAGGTCAGGGCTCCATCCCAGGACCCTGAGACTGTGACCTTAGCCGAAACCAAGAGTTGGGCGCTTCACGGACGGAGCCACCCAAGTGCCCCCAAACTCAGTGTTTCAAAGGAAAGAAATTTAGACATCTGCTACAACACAGATCACAAAAGGACAAATACGGAGGGATTCCACCTGTATGAGTCCCCTCCAATAGTCAAATGTACGGATACAGAAAGTGGAGTTGTAGTTACCAGCCAGGGGCTAGAGGCAGAGAGGAGTGGAAGTTTGTGTGTAAGAGATACAGAGTTTCAGTTTGGGATGTTAAAAAGTTCTGGAAATGTGGAGTGGTGAAGGTTGTATGACCACAAGAATGCAGAGGCTCCTGGCTGACTCAGCCAGAAGAGTGTGCGACTCTCAATCTCAGGGTCATGAGTTTGAGCCCCATGTTGGGTGTAGAAATTACTTGAATAAACTTAAAAAAAAAAAAAAAGACTTGCTTATGAAACCACATGCTTGAGTGAGTGTGGTGTTGGCACAAAGCGAGATGAAGAGGACAATGGAACAGAACGGAGCATTCAGAATAGAACAGAAGAAAATGGAAAAAACGAAGCTCTCTCAACCTCTCTCCCCACCCTTTTTTAAAAAGGAACGTTTGAGTATTGCAGTGTGATTTGTAAGAAATCTATATTTAGTCCCTCCGATGACCGAATGCATATTTCTCCCATCATCCACAGTTTCCGGATCACCGCTCCTGAAACCCTTGGGATTTCCCGTGATAAGGATGATAAATGCATCTTTTGTTAAGTTATGGAGGTGATTTTTGGATGCCACCCAAGGGCGGGCGCTGGCGGCCTGGAGGACCAACTGTGGGATGGGAGGACTGGAACTCCTCCTCCCCCTGACCTCAGGGGAGAGGAGAGGCTGCAGGTGGAACCAGCCAGTGGCCAATGAGTCAGTCAATCAAGTCGACATAATGAAGCCTGCAGGAGCTCCTAGAGGGTTGGTTGGCTTCAGAGAGAGCTCCCGGGTTGGTGAGCTAGGGGCGTCCTGGGAGGGTGGTGGTCCAGAGAGTGGCACAGAAGCCCTACACCCTTTCCCCACACCTGGCCCTATGCATGTCTTCCATCTAGCTACTGGTAAATATCCTTTATCATATCCTTTGAACCTAAGTGTTCCCCTGAGTTGTGTGAGCTGTTCTAGCAATTTCAAAGAACCTAAGGGGGCACCTGGATGGCTCAGTTAAGCGTCTGCCTTTGGCTCAGGTCATGATCTCAGGGACCTAGGGTCGAGCCTGCATTGGACTCCTTGCTCAGCGGGGAGCCTGTTTCTCCCTCTCCCACTCCCCCTGGTTGGATTCCCTCTCTCAATGTCTGTCAAAATGAAATCATAAAAAAAAAAAAAAATCTCAATAAGACCTAGTTATTGGCCATGATAAAGATGCTGGCCTGTACTGCCTTCAAAATTCAGGGGCTATTTTGCATTTCTTTAAAAAAAAAAAATCACTTACTTGAGAGAGAGTATGAGCGAGGGGGAGGAGCAAAGGGAGAAGGAGAAGCAAACTCCCCCTGAGCAGGGAGCCAGATCCGAGGACCCTGGGATCATGGCTGAGCAGAAGGCAGACTCTTAACCGTCTGAGCCACCCAGGCGTCCCACTACTTTGCGTTTAGAACACATCTCAAACCGGATGCTAACATTTTTAAGGGAAATGCTTCCTCCATAGGTAGAATTCATAAAACAGCTGAAAAAGTAAATCCCTATGCCCAAGTTGTCCAAACATACTTCCGAGTTATCTAACCGAATTAAGTATCAGCATTTAGCTTAAATTAAACATCAATAAAATGTTAAATCCAGTTCTGTAGCCCCACGGGCCACCAGTCAAGACACTCAGTGAGGCTCTCGGATTGCGAAGCTCATCTTTAAAACGTCACTGCCTTGTGCTCAGAGTGGAACTCCGTTTTTTTTCGGAGTGTGCCAACCTAAACCAGCAAATGGATTCCAGCAGTATTTTAAAAAATAATATATTGTGTCCAAGTGGAGTTTACTCTCGAAATGCAGTAGATAATGGCTAAATGAAGAAAAGGCTCATGTTCAGAGACCGTTCATGAAAGGTTTCAGGCTCGCAGAGCAGGTAGGAAGAAAATTGTACGATGATCCCATCTATGCAAAGAGTATTTGGCAAAATTGAATATCTATTAGTGCTTAAAACAAAACAAAACAAAACACCCAAACACCGAATAAGTAGGAAGTTGCAGTTGCCAGAGGTCTTAGACGTCTGTGGCCCTCGAAGACTGCTGTGCTGTGAAGGGGTTTTCCTGGTCCCTGGTATCAGGGTGTGAGTCTACGGCCCCTATAAATGCTATAGATGATGCCAGATATTTTGGGGGCTTCCCAGTATCTAGGCCCCAACCCTATTCTGGATGTAGTTCCCCAGCTTGGGTACTATGGTGGGGGCTGGTGTCTGATTTTTTAGGAAGCCTAGGGGACCAGACCTGCCTTCCTCCTATCCCTGGGAGGTAGGTAGGGGTCTTGAAATGCTTCCTCCTGGAACTCTGATTAGGTGGGAAAGAGGCTAGGATGTGGGGAAATTCAGAGTGCAGGGGGAAGTGGGAAGGCTTCATCCATTGGTCAAGAATGGGGATGAGGTAGTGTCCAGTGGAGACAGTGGTGGCCCTGGGGCAGCTGGCTGCAGTTTCACATGACTTTAGGGACACTCTGCTGGTCTGTTCTTGGCTTCCCACCAAATTTCCAAGCTTGATTGTCTAGCCTTCCCATGCAGCATGTGATTTACTCAGGGTCCCTTCCGTAAATGCCTCCCCTGCTTCTTAGACCCAGAAAGACGGCATTTGCAAAGCAGGACCTCAGTGGGGAGAAGCTCTGGATGCCAGTGCTGCCCTGTAGGAGACCCTCAGGAACTACCCTCCATGGGATCTGAAAGGAGATGTCATGCCCATGAGACGATTTTCCTTTTCCTCCACAACACAGATTGGATTAACAGATGGTGACTTTCATCCTCCTTAAGTAAAACAGACTGGAGTCCTCTGTTTTGAAGACGTAGGTGGCATTTGTGTGTGGGGAGGAGGTGAGGAAGGAAATCTAGTCGATTTGTAAAACTCCCCTGCTAAATGTTCCTATCAGATGGGAAACAGATCAAGTCCCAGCTAGAGAGGAACAGACAAGCAAACGCGGATGCCTCCTGATAATGCAGCCCTGTGCATATCTTTAAAAGAAAATAAATAAATAAATAAAGGAATTAGAAGAGATCTGTTTACCTAAATGGAAAATTTTCCAGAGTATGGACTTAATGAAGAAGGCAAGATGCAGAATGGTATAAGAGGATTTAACCTTTTGTGTGGGAATACTTAAAATTAGAATAGGTCTATTTGCTTTTTTTTTTTTTTTTTAAAGATTTTATGTATTTGACAGAGAGAGAGCACAAGCAGGGGTTGCTGCAGAGGGAGAGCGAGGGAGCCTGACATGCAGGGCTCAGTCTGAGGATCCCGGGATCAGACCTGAGCCCAAGGCAGACGCTTCACCCACGGACCCACCCAGGCACCCCTATTTGCTGGTGTTTGTTTAAATACTGTGAGGAGACACAAGGGTCTGCCAAGGGCAGGCAGAATGTCAGATGGGGGCACGGGGGTGGAAATGAAACTTCTCCGTGTCTATGGATACATTTTAAATTTTAAACCTATTACACGATTATTTCCTATTATATCTAAGTGTAGATTACACGACTCAACACGCGTGAAATGCTTAGAAGGACGGTTCCACAGCAGTAGACTCTAATTACGTACAGTATGATACCTAAGACATCCCAATATCGTCTGCAATATGCCGTGGAAAGTTCTGGAAAGATACAACAGAAATCCGGTTGGACCAGAGGGACAGGAGAATGGGGCAGCTGGCACTCGGGCATGGGCAAAAGACTTATTTTTCAGTATCCACCCCTTTTCTGTATTTTCTGAATCCTCTGCTGGGGTAAATATATTACCAAGGCAAAAACGTGTAAGTACGCATGCATGCATTTTAACGGGCTATTTTTAATCTGCCAGGCAAGGAGCCTTATGATGATAAATGAATACAGATGCCTTTTCCTTACTAAGCTCCCTTTCTCCAATTAAAATAGTGGGGATCAAACACACACACTTGGAAGGCTGGGAGGCCAGGGCGGATTTATCCCAGTGCCTGTGACCTGCAGGCGTGAGATGCAGCCCGTACCTGCTGTAGGACCCCAGGGCTCTGCATGCCAGGCTATGGCCTGGGGGGCTGGGGTCACCCCCACCATGATGGCCATGGCCATCTGGCCCTGTTAACCTCTGCATGCCCTCGGGGAGACCGAGCTTGGGGACTAAGAATTACTCCTCTTGGGTCACCTTGTGCTGAGTGAACCTTGGCTTCCAGCTCTTGTAGTCTCTCTTTCTAAATCTGTAGCGAAAAGGCTCAGTTCAGGGAAAAGTCACAAAAAGAACTCCAGACAGCCGGCAGGGCCGGGCCCTGGGGGCGCATCCACGGTAGGCCGCCCTCTAGGGGACTGTGAAGATGCAATGCAGGCTTCAGGATGTGGAAGAGGCACCTTTTCCTTCTCGCTCATTCCAAGAGGAGTCGCCGCCCTGAGGGCCGCAGGGCGTGGGAACAAGTCATGGGTTCCTCACCGCTCTGGACACACAGTCCAGGGAGAGACGGCGAAGACGCAAAGACAGACACAGGTGGTGTCTGCGAAGAGACTCAAGTATGCGGAGGACTGCGCGGGGCTGTTCCAGATGGAGAGGTCAGAGAAGGGGGTGGCATGCACGCAGCCCTGAAGGGCCAGGAGAAGCGGCCTCCCAAGGAGTCCGAGGGAGGAGGCGCAGGGCAGAGCCGCGCACATGCCCAGAGGAGGCGGGAAGGGCAGGAGGCGGGAAGGGCAGGATGGTGACGGGCTGAGTCCAGAGCGACAGAGAGGCTGGGGGGAGGGGGGTGGTCGCTAAGGTGGCATTCTCACCGAGACTGGCACAGGGGTACGAAACACACACACCCAGGAAGTCGCTTGGGGCCTGGGGGGCTCAGGTGGTGAAGCATCTGCCTTCAACTCAGATCACGATCCCTGGCTCCTGGGATCAAGTCCCGAGTCCCTCATCGGGCCTCCCTGTTCAGCGGGGAGCCTGCCTCTCCCTCTCCCTCCACTGCTCCCTCTGCTTGTGCTCTTTCTCTGACAAATTAATATATAAAATCTAAAAAAAAAAAAAAAAAAAAAAAAGAAAGAAAGAAAAGGAAAGGAAAGAAACTCACTTGACTCAGGAACAAACATACCTCGCATTGCAGTGGAGAAAGGAGGGTTTGGGGGTTTGGATATTCTTGTTGTTGTTTGACTCTTGCTGAGCTAATTGCCCTGAACAGGTTCAGACCAGGTCTCCCCCAAAAGTCCCACTTTGCCTCATAGACTGTTTGGGGCTGAAGGCAATCGAGACCCTGTAGGCCCCAGAGAAACTTTTGCCCTTTATTTAACTACCTAGAAGACTCCAAACTGGGGTTCTTTTCCAGAATTAGAGCTATTACCCAAGACAGGTTTTATCTGAGGGCCCCATCTGCACGGCAGGGCGGACATCTACTTACCACATGTGTGTTCTTAGTGCCCTGCTCCCCTCTGAGGCCCTGGACCCCAGCCCCGTCCTCAGCTCCGTGTGGCACGAAGACCTGCCTTAGCCTTCCTCTCTGTCTTGGAACCTCTCATGTATATGGGGATCCTGCATGTGCAGAATTAAATTTGGTTTTCCCCTGTGCATCTGTCCCGTGTCAGTTTAATTCTTAGGCCATCCAGAAAACCCTCGGAAGGGTAGAGAATTTGCCCCAAACAACCCCCCACTCCTACCACACCTGCAAATAAATTTCCAGATGACTTTGAGCTAACTGTGAAATATAAAACAGTAAGTTTCAAGGGGGCACCCGGCTGGCTAAGTCAGAGTAGCACGTGACTCTTGATCTCAGGGTTGTGAGTTCGAGGCCCCCTCTGGGCGTGGAGATTACATAAATGAATGAATGAATGAATAAACTTTAAGAAAAGATTAAGGCATTGGAAAGCATCTTTGGAATATTGGGATTGACAGAGATTTCTTTTTTTTTAAGATTTTATTTATTTATTTGACAGACAGAGATCACAAGTAGGCAGAGAGGCGCAGAGAGAGAGAGGAAGGGAAGCAGACTCCCTGCGGAGCAGAGAACCTGATGCGGGGCTCAATCCCAGGACCCTGAGACCATGACCTGAGCTGAAGGCAGAGGCTTAACCCACTGAGCCACCCAGGTGCCCATTGACAGAGATTTCTTAACAGGACACAGAGCATTGTGTAGAAACAGAAAGTTTGAGTTACCTAAAACAGGATTTTTCTTGCTATAGATTGAATGTCTGTGCTCCCCCCTGCCCCCCCCCACCAATAATGAAACCCCCAGTGGGATGATTTGGGGAGGTTTGGATCATGAGGGTGGAACCCTGGTGAATGGGATTGCTGCCCTTATAAAAGAGACTCCAGGGGCGCCTGGATGGCTCAGTGGGTTAAGCCTCTGCCTTCAGCTCAGGTCATGATCTCAGGGTCCTGGGATCCAGCCCTGCATCGGGCTCTCTGCTCAGCAGGAAGCCTCCTTCCCCCTCTCCCTCTGCCTGCCTCTCTGCCTCCTTGTGATCTTTCTCTCTCTGTCAAGTAAATAAAATGTAAAAAAAATTTTTTTAAAAAAAGGAGACCCCAGGGATCCTCCTTGCCCCTTCCACCATGCGGGGACACAGGGAAGAGACAGACAGCCCTCTCTGAGCCAGGAAGCAAGCCCTCGCCCAGGCAGAATCAGCCCGCACTTTGATCTGGGCTTCTGGCCTCCAAGTGTGACAAGTAAATTTAGGCTGTTCATAAGCCATCCAGTCCACGGGTATTTTGTTATAGGGGCCTGAATGGACTAAGGCATCCACTCATCAAAAGCTACCTTTGAGGGGCGCCTGGAGGGCTCAGTCACATAAGTGTCTGCCTTCAGCTCAGGTCATGATCTCAGGGTTCTGGGATTGAGCCCACATTGGGCTCTCTGCTCAGCGGGGAGCCTGCTTTCCCCTCTCTCTCTGCCTGCCTCTCTGCCTACTTGTGATCTCTCTCTTTCTGTCAAATAAATAAATAAAATCTTAAAAAATAAATAAATAAAATTAAAAAAAAAAAAAAAACTACCTTTGATAAAGGTCTGGCCCCCAAAGTATCCATATCCCACATCCCCATAATGCTCTTTCACACTTCAGGGGTTTTCAGACATGTCAGCGTACTGGGCACCTTTGGAGTAGGCAACCACAAAACTCTAATGGGTATCTGGAGGAGAATTGATAATTTGCAAAGGTGTGAGGGCTTGTATTAAAACCCCACATCAGCAAACCAAATGTAACCTAAATGTAATTTAGAAAATGACTTCTACTCAGTCAACTTGGAATCCTCTGGCAGGCACCAGTGTGGTTGGGACAGCTCCTCAGTTTCCCTCAGGGGAATGCCCTCAGGCAAATGCATTGCCTAACACAATGCATTCTTTGCTAACAATTTACTTTTTTTTTTTTTTTAAAGACTTTATTTATTTATTTGACAGAGAGAAATCACAAGTAGACAGAGAGGCAGGCAGAGAGAGAGAGAGAGAGAGGGAAGCAGGCTCCCTGCTGAGCAGAGAGCCCGATGCGGGACTCCATCCCAGGACCCTGAGATCATGACCTGAGCCGAAGGCAGCGACTTAACCACTGAGCCACCCAGGCGCCCCATTAACAATTTACTTTTTTCTGCCTTTAAAAACCTATCCTTTTCTGGGGAATCTGGGTGAGTCAGCCAGTTAAGCATCTGCCTTCACCTTGGGCCCTGACCCCAGGATCCTGGAATAGAGCTCCTCCATGGGGTTGCCTGCTTGGTGGGGAGCCTGCTTCTTCCTCTCCCTCTGCTGTTTCCACCTTCTCGTGCTCTCTCCCTCTGTCAAACAAATATATAAAATCTTTTTAAAAAATAAACTTACTCAGTCGAGCTTTTGTTTCTATTTTTTTAAATTCTTTTTAAAACAATCTTCTACATCCAGCATGGGGTTTGAACTCGTGACCCTGAGATCAAGAGACATGTTCTACACTGAGCCAGCCCGGTGATCCTACTCAGCTGAGATACGGTTATTTAACTGGATGGAGCATAGGAAAATCTCCAGAATCTATTTTCTAGTAAGATAAGCAAGGACAGACCAGGATTACGTCATCATTTGTGTGAGGAAAGGTTTAAAAATGGGAATATATTTTCCTATCTTCTGGGTTTTGCATAAACACTGGAGGGTTGCATAAGAAACTCATCAACGTGGTGGCCTGTAAGGGAAGGATGCCTGGCAAGTGATTAGGTATGACAGCATCGGTAAAACCTTTTGATGTGTACATTTTTGCATTTCTTAAACCCACAAATGTGTTTCCCATCTAACAGTTATGTATTAATTATGAAGCTCAAAGCAAGGAGAACATTTAGGACAGTGCCTCCAAATCATGGCATCTTGTCACTTGCTAACCATGAAATACATTCTTGTAGATGTCGTGAATTTCTGGAGAAGATAATGAAATGGTTAAGGGGCAGAGGGATTGAGAAACTGGAAAACGGGGATGGGTGGGGGACTATTGGACTTAAAATTTTTATTTTTATTGAGATATAACTGACATGTAACATTGAATAAGTTTATCTTTTTAAAAAACTTCATTTGAAAGAGAGACAAAAACAGAGAGCACAAGCAGGGGGAGAGGCAGGGGGGAGAGGGAGAAGCAGACTCCCCACTGAGCAGGGAGCATGGCATGGGGCTCAGTCACAGGACCTGGAGACCATGACCTGAGCCAGAGGCAGATGCTTAACTATATGAGCCACCCAGGCGCCCCAACATTGTGTAAGTTCAAGTTGTACACCAGCTGATTTGGTTGATTGGTTTTTGTTTTTGTTTTTAATTTGTTTTTTATATTTTTTATTTATTTGACAAAGAGAGAGATCACAAGTAGGCAGAGAGGCAGGCAGAGAGAGAGAGGGAAGCAGGCTCCCCGATGAGGGATTGATGAGGGACTTGATCCCTGGACCCTGAGATCATGACCCGAGCTGAAGGCAGAGGCCCAACCCACTGAGCCACCCAGTTGCCCCTTGGTTTTTGTTTTTAAGCAGACTCCCAGTGTGGAGCGCAATATGAGCTTGAACTCATGAGATCAAGACCTGCACTGAGATCAAGAGTCCAGTGCTTAACCAACTGAGCCACCCAGGCACCCCTGACACACTTATATATTGCAACAGTGTCCCTTGATTTGATACAGTTATATATACCAATAGTGTCCTGATTAGATACATTTATATATTGCAACAGTGTTCCCTGACTTGTTACATTTATATATTGCAACATTGTCACCTTAGCATTAGCTAACATCTCCATCATGACATACACTTACCATTTTTCTACAATGAGAATAATTAAGATCTAGTCTCTTAGCAACTCTGAAGTTTATAATATAGCATTGTGAACTGTAATCACAATGCTGTGCGTTACATCTCTAAGACTGATTTATCTACCAGTCGCAAGTTTGTACCCTTTGACCAACATCTCCCCACTTTTCCCACCCCCCTGGTAACTGCCATTCTACTCTGAGGTCTAGGAGGTCAGCTTCTTCAGATTCCACATGCGCTATCCCATGGTATTTGTCTTTTTCTCTGGCTTCCCTCATCTTGCATAATGCCCTCCAGGTCCATGGATGTTGTTGCAATCTTCTGTTCTTAAATGTTGCATCTTGTCCTCCGTACAGAAGTACTTTATGCTCTGCAGTTTACCATGTAAAAGGATTCCTGAGTCAAAGCTGGGCACAAAATAGGATCTGGCCAAAAGGGAGCCTTGCGTTGGAGGAGTGTTTCTGGAAGGAGACTGGTGGATTTGTCCCTGGGGAGAAGACCCCTGTCTTGTGGCAAAGGTAGAAATAGCGATAAGTAGTAGCAGCTGGTAAGTCCCCAAACAGACAGCTGGAAGCAAGGCCAGAATTTGACCCCAAGGGTCGATGATCTCCAGACTGGGGCTCTGCCCCAATATTTAGTGCTAGGACCCTGTGTTCTAGGAGTCAGGCTGTGACCACCCCGGAAAACAGGATCAGTTCCAGGGCTGGCAAAAGGGTCTAAGGAGGTTTCCAGAACCACGCCTTGTTTCCCAGCAAACATAAACCTGGAGAGCAAGAGACCAGGCGGGCCCAGGGCTCTCTCCCCACCTGAGGTCTCATGCTATATTCTTAGACATGAGTCTGGGGTGGGGATGTTTCAGGAAAGTGAGTAGTTGGACTGGGCGAATCTGGTCTGGAGAGGGCTCCTGCATGCTGAGATCTTGCTCTAGGAACTGTGATGAGAGAGTTCATTTATCCCCAGGCATTGATGAAGACCACAAAGATTCTTTTCTTCTTTCCTTCAGCAAGAATTGGTTGGCTACATGGGACCGGGAAGATAGCCATAGATGAGACAGACGTGGCCCATCCAGGGCACATGATCTGGGGAGAGAGGCAGACAAGACAGATGGAAGAGATGTGGATCAGATCCCTTCAAACATGAAAGGGGCTGTGTGACCATGCCCAAGGATCGAGACCTGGTGGGAGAGGCCACTTGAAATTGGTGACTTTGGAGCCAGAATGGAGGGATTCGGAGAAGCCAGCCACGTAGGGAGTGGAAGAGGAGGAGTCTGGACATTTCGAGCACTGGGAGGAATCAGCTTCAGGACCCTGCATCAAAGGGATCCAGTTGCCTATGGCAAAGAGCTTTTAGGCTGATGCGATGTGGGACAGAGATGGCCGGTGGGAGGCAGGAAATGAAGCGGCTGAGGTGAGCGGGAGCCGGATGGTGGAAGGTGTTTGAGGACATGATAGAGACTCTGGCTTTTGTTCAAAGTGGAAAAGGAAGCAGTTTGAGGCTTTTAAAACTGCAAATGACATAATTTGATTGCTCTGCTTCAAACCACTGTGCTCAGTGGAGAAAAGCCAGCAAGGTGGCTGCCGTAGAGATGAGAAGGGAAGTGAGGAGCCAGAGCAGGCAGGGGCCCTGGGGAAAGATGCCAGTGTTGGCCGCAGGGCAGGGGGTCAGCATGCTGACTGGGGTGACGCCCACCCAGCGGTATTGACAGAGAGCCCTGTGCCTGTTACAGGTCCCGCAGGTGAGGCCATGAGGTCCATGTGATGGGGGTGACCAGGTGGCGCTCCAAGGCAGGCGATCTGAGAAGGCCTCTCTGCTTGGGGCCTGGATGTCTTAGAGCCGAGCTTTCCTGGGAGTGGGAGGAGGACATTAAAGTGTGTGTGTGTGTGTATGTGTGTGTGTGTGTGTGTGCTGGGGAGTGGGAGTGTGTTTGTTTGTTCTGAAATGAGTCAAATGGGGGCCCCTCGCTGGCTCAGTCCATTAGGCATCTGCCTCCAGCTCAGGTCATGATCTCTGGGTCCTGGGATCAAGTCCCACATCGGGCTCCCTGCTCAGGGGGGAGTCGGCTTCTCCCTCTCCCTCTGCCCTCTCCCTGCTCATGCTCTGTCTCAAACACATAAATAAAATCTTTTAAAAATTAAAATAAAATGAGTAGGATGAATGGAGTGGGGTCTAAGAACGAGCAGAGTCTGAGGGAGATACAGCTGAAAAACAGGTCCTCAGGGAGCTGGTCTGGGTCTGTCTATAGGGAGGGAGATGCACACACACTCAAGGACAGATAGTCTTGTCAGAGTGGATGAGGACTAGGATTATAGATTCACGCCGTAAGGCTATATCCATCCAGGGCCGGTGGGTGAGATGATCGGAGGGATCCCCCAGCTCCAGGAAATGCTGACTCAGTGTCTTGATGACCGAGTTGCATCCATTCCCGACCAGGTGGCCCAGTCATCCTGCCAGGTACATAGGGCCGTGTCTCTGGGAGAGGCTGTCGGTGCCGGGATACAGCTGTCCACTGCCCATCTGGCCACTTCTCAGGGGCCGAGTTTGCCACAAGCAGCCTTTGTGGGTGAGGGGCTGTCTCCTTCTGAGACAAAGAGCAGAGAGAGGCACGCTCTATCAGAGACAGACCCCCAAGCTGGCGTTCTTCAGCTTCGATACCACAACTACATGGACATAGCCCGCCTGTGCCCCTCTGCATTGCCTGGGTGGGACCCGGGGGACCTGGGAAACCAGCACAAGCATGGGGTCCTCCTGCCTGCTGTAACCTGGGAATAAATCCTTTGTGACTTGGGAGTGCAAGTCTTCTGCCAGCATCCGTGAAACAGGGACAAGATAGCACATGAGTGTGTAGGAATTACAAAGTCCCAGGCCTTGACAGACATGTTCTTGAGGAACGAGCTGCCAATCCCTCCAGTCTCCAAGGCTCCCCAGGGGAGGTGGGCTCAGACGGGGCTGAGGTCCTGCTTCCCACTCAGAGTCAGCAGCTCAGCCTCTCAGAGGATTTGGAGGAATGCCTGGAGCATAGTGAGAAGGTTAAGAGAAAGGAGCTATTCCTGGAGTTATTAAATGCTTTTTACGGAGGCATTGCAGACTCACAGTGTACGAGGAGGCAGGGCTCATTTGGAATATTCTGGGAATCCAATGAATGCATCCAGGGGATCTGGGTGTTATGGGAAGTAGATGAACGTACTTGGGGGTTTGGCCTCCCCCACCTGGAAGAGTTGCTCCCCCAGTAGTCACAGCTGATAGGATGATAGGATGACAGATGACAAAGCACAGTTATTTGTGCTTTTATATACATATATTAAATTATGCATATATTTATGTGTATATAACTTCTATGTAAAATTATGGAGGCTGACAAGTCCCAAGATTTTCATCCAGCAAACTAGAGACCCAGGAGAGCCAGTGGTGTAGTTCTCATCTGAAGGATGACAGGCTTGAGACCCAGAAAGAGCCAAAGGCAGGAAACAAAAATGAATTTCCCAGCTCAAAGGCAGTCAGGCAGAAAGAACTTTTGGGTCCATTCAGGTCTTCAAGTGATTAGAGGAGGCCCACCCACAGTACGAGGGCCATCTGCTTAACTCAGAGTGCTGATTCCAAGGTTAATCTCCTCCAGGACCACCCTCCTCCAGGAACATGCCTAGAATAATGCTTGACCAAATATCTGGGTGCCCCATGGTCCAGTCAAGCTGACACATAAAATTAATATTAACAGATTAGACTTCACCGGGAACTTCAGAGGAGGTAGGTCTGCTTCTGAGTAGTCCTTGGCACAGATCTTTGGAAGTGTGCAGGGAGAGGCTGAAGAGCATCAGGGTTACGAGCAAGGGCGTGGTCCAAACAGCCGAGCTTCCAATCCTCTCTCCACCATTTAGAGATGAAATGCCCGTTATGTGCTTTATTACAAAGACAGTGGCAGACAATTCCTCCCCAGTCTGTGGAATCATGTTGCTTGTCCCATGGAGAGGTGGAGTTTGTTGACCTCCCCTGTGGTCGAGTGACTTGCCTGGGCCAAGAGCACATGCTGGGAGTGGCACTGTGTGACTTCTCAGCCCTAGGCAGTACGGGACTTGGCAGCTTCTGATTTCATTGGGTTGGAAGCCAGCCAGCAGATGAGAAGCCCCACGCTAGACTCTGATGAGTGTCCTGGAGGAAGACCCCGGTGGTCCCATCATTCCCACCAAGGCTCCAGGCATCTGAGGGACACCATCTTGGATTTTAGCCCCCGACTGAACAAAGCTTCACGAGTCCCTCTAGTCAGCACCCTGCAGAGCTGAGAGCCCAGCCAACCCTGGCAACCATGGGAAGTAAGAAATCATTATTGTTTTCAGCTCGTCCAATTTTGAGAAGTTTCTTGCAGAGCAACAGATGACTAGCAGATCACTTCAGCTTTCTGTGCTAACACATACCTCAGATTAAATTATTTAATGCGTGGAAAGGGTTTGGATCGATTCCTAACACAGTCAGTGCTCAATAGACGTTACCTATTCTGGTTACCCCAGCTTGATGAGTAGGAGACATGCCAGGCAAGGACAGACTCCATCAGAAGCACGGTTCTGGCTGTCCCCTCTGGGCTTATTTAATTCTGTGCAAATAAGAAATACGGATGATAAACCTGATCCTTTATCAAAATTATCATGGAAACCAGAGGCCCTGAGTTTCAACATGTAGTTACTGAGAAAAACCATCAATTTTTTTAATAACAATTTTTTCCTTAAGATTTTATTTATTTATTTATTTATCTGAGAGAAAGAGAGAGTGATAGAGCTCCCACGAGCGAGGGTGGGGAGGTGGCATAGGAGCAGAGGGAGAAGGAGAAGCAGACACTCCACGGAGCAAGGAGCCCCAGTGCAGGACTCAATCCCAGGACCCTGGGATCATGACCAGAGCAGAAGGCAGACATTTAACCAACTGAACCACCCAGGAGCATGCCCCACTTTTTTTTTTTTTTTAAGATTTTACTTTTTTATGTCATCTCTACTCCCAATGGGGCGTTCAAACTCACGACCCTGAGATCAAGAGTCACATGCTCCTCTGAGTCAGCCAGGTGCCCTCAGACCCTCTTTAGTGGCTGACAGAAGTGAGGCCTCATAACTAGGTTAGTCATTAACCTTTGTGTAAATAGCTCAGAAAAAACTGCGCAAAGATTGACATACCAAACATCTAAAAATGAGAGTCCAAATTATATTTATTCTGTAACTCGCCATCATAAAGACAATGCTTGAATAACATGATGGGTTTTTCTTTTCTTCTTCTTAAATAGTCCTGGGGCTCATCACCTTGAAATCTTGAAACTGTGACTGTCAGTAATGGACAGTGAGGTTTGTTGAAATGTTTGTTGTGCAACAGTCTGGCCATCCAAAGCTGTGAAGGAGGTTATAAAAGGGAAGGGAGCTTGCTCTACGAGCTTGTGACAATTACCGACAGCGGCGGTGACACTAGGGGTGAGCCCAGAGTACTGTGTATGCCCATGGAATCACTTACTTGTACACTTGAAACTGCAGTAACATTGTATAACTATATTTCTGTTAGGGGCACCTGGGCGGCATGTCAGCTGAGCATCTGACTCTCAATTTCTGCTCAGGTCGTGAGTTCAGGGTCATGAGATCAAGTCTAGGGTAGACTCTGGGCTCATCAGAGAGTCTGCTTGAGATTCTCTCTCTCTGCCCCCCTCTGCCCTCCTCCAATCCCATTCCCACCCTCTCTCTTAAAAAAAAAAAAAAAGCCACAATAAAAACTATACTTCAGTTTTTTTTTAAATGGGGGAAAAAAACCCTCCACAAAGTCTTGTGATAATTAACCATTGGCTGTGACCTTGCTGACACAGTTTTAAGTATCTTCACCTATAGAGTTTGGGGAGGAGAAACTCTCCTCTACCCTTCAAAGGCTGCTCTAAGAATTAAACCGACATGAGACAGATTAGCAGGAAAGATCAAATTGACTTTTGCCCATATGAGATTCCAAAACAGAGAGGTAAGTTGAGGCAGGTCTCTGTGCCACGTGGAGCTGAGGACAGGGCTGGGGGCCGGGGCCTCAGAGGGGAGCAAGGCGGGAAGAACACACGTTTGGTAAGTAGATGTCTGCCCTGCTGTACAGATGGGGCCCTCAGATAAAACCCGTCTTGGGTAATAGCTCTAATTCTGGAAAAGACCCCCAGTTTGGAGTCTTCTAGGGACAGAAGCTTCTCCTGAGCCCGCAAGGTCTGGTCTCAATTGCCTTCAGTTCAGAAAAACATGCCAAAGGGGCACCTTTTTGGGGAGATCTGTTCTGAATTCTCTCAAGAAGATTGCAGACAGGTGGGGCGCCTGGGTGGCTCAGTGGGTTAAAGCCTCTGCCTTTAGCTCAGGTCATGATCTCAGGGTCCTGGGGTCGAGCCCCACGTCGGGCTCTCTGCTCAGTGGGGAGCCTGTTTCCCTCCTCTCTCTGCCTACTTGTGATTTCTCTCTGTCAATTAAATAAATAAATAAATTCTTTAAAAAAAAAAAAAAAGAAGAAGAAGAAGATTGCAGACAGGTGGGGCGCCTGGGTGGCTCAGTGGGTTAAAGCCTCTACCTTCGGCTCAGGTCATGATCTCAGGGTCCTGGGGTCGAGCCCCGCATTGGGCTCTCTGCTCAGCAGGGAGGCTGCTTCCCTCTCCCTTTCTGCCTGCCTCTCTGCCTATTTGTGATCTCTCTCTGTGTCTGTCAAATAATAATTAAAATCTTAAAAAAAAAAAAAAGAAGAAGAAGAAGAAGATTGCAGACAGGGCTTTCTGGCCAGCTCGCTGGAGGTCTGAGTCATGAGTTTGAGCCCCACATGGAGCATAGAGATTACTTAAAAAAAAAAAAAAAGGCTAACAAATTTAAACCAGCCTTGGGGCACCCGGCTGGCTCCGTCAGAAGAGCATCACAAGACTCTTGATCTCCTGGGTTGTGAGTTCAAGCTCCACGTTGGGTGTACAGAGGACTTAAGTAAATAAAACTTAAAAAAAAAAAAAAAAAGGACCGCAGAGATTACCTATTTTAGAACTTGGAACAATGTTATTCCTACTTGCAAAGTTATTCTGTGCATAAAACAAATAAATGAATTTAACAGATGAAGTTTAGAACCATGGTACCCAGCGGGAGGCAGTTTTGCCCCGTTTTAAAATAGAAGTTTTGGGGGGCGCCTGGGTGGCTCAGTGGTTTAGGCCTCTGCCTTCGGCTCAGGTCGTGATCTCAGGGTCCTGAGATCGAGCCCCACATTGGGCTCTCTGCTCAGCGGGGAGCCTGCTTCCCCCTCTCTCTCTGCCTGCCTCTCTGCCTACTTGTGATCTCTCTATCAAATAAATAAATAAAAATCTTAAAAAAATAAAAAATAAAATAAAATAGAGGTTTTGGGGGCGCCTGGGCGGCTCAGTCGGGTAAGCATCTGACTCTCGATTTCGGCTCAGGCCATGATGTCTGGGTAGTGACGGCAGGCTCCGAGCTCACTGGGAGTCTGCCTGAGATGGTCTCCCTCCGCCCCTCCCCGACGCACCCCCTCTCTCCACAATAAATCAATCTTTAAAAAAAAAGTTAAAAAAAATTTTAAACAAACAAATAAATAAATAGGGGTACCTGGATGGCTCAGTGGGTTAAGCATCGGCCTTCTGCTCAGGTCATGATCTCTGATCCCCCAGAGTCCTGGGATCAGGTCCAGATCAGGCTCTCTGCGCTGCGGGGAGTCTGCTTCTCCCTCTGCCGGCCACTACCCCTGCTTGGGCATGCACGAGCTCTCTCTCTCCATCAAATAAAGAAAATCTTTAAAAATAATAATGAGTCAACAAACAAATAAAATGGAGGTTTTTACATATGATTTCACTCATAAAACAAATAAGCAAAGGGGAAAAAAGAGAGACAAACAGAAACAGACTCTTAACTGTAGAGAACTGATGGTCACCAGAGGGGTGGTGGGGAAGGGGGAACCAGGTGATGGGGATGAAGGCGTGCATTTGTCGTGATGAGAACCAGGTGTTGTATGAATACACTATCTTGTACAACTGAAACTAATATAACATGTTAACTGGGATTAAAAATAAATAGACTTTTTATTATTCTTCAGGGATAGTAAGGCCAACAGATCAGGGCAATTGTTTGCTATTGAAAACATAATTTAGGGCTTCCTCCCTAGGTGGCTCAGTCAGTTAAGCGTATGTCTTTGGCTCAGATCATGATCCCAGGGTCCTGAGATCGAGTCCCACATTGGGCCCTCTGCTCAGCAGGAAGCCTGCTTCTCCTTCTGCCTACCTTTCCCTTTGCTTGTGGTTGCACTCTCTCTCACACACAAATAAATAAATAAAATCTTAAAAAAAAAAAAAGGAAAGAAAAGAAAACGTAGTTTATAACTGGGCATTCTCTGGGCTCCTGATTCAGCTTCTAAAACTGTTGTAATATCCTGAGTGATGGGGGGACAGGAGCATCTTTTGTTCTAATATTTGGTCTTCGTGCGCAGCTCCTGGCACTCAGCTCCCAACACGCCTGGGCTCTCTGGAGTGGTGTCTTTTGCATGCTGAGGAGCTGACTGGTGGCCCCTACCTGGCTTCAACAGGGGGGCTGGCTTCCACCAACACCCAGGTGTGGATGGAGGATTGGAGCCTGCACCCCGGGGAGTGGAGGCGCTGGACGTGGAGTCCATCACCGATGGCTAGAGATTTAATCAATTGCGCCTATGTGATGAAACCTTCATAAAACCCCTGAATGATGGAGTCTGGTGAGCTTCTGGGTTGGCAAACCCATCGAGGTACAAGGAGGGTGATGAGCCCTCAGAGGGCGCCCCCCAAAACCTTGCTCTATGCATCTCTTTTTATACGGGTGTTTGAGTTTGGGCACATGGGTCCTTCTAGGAGATTGCATTTTATTTATTTATTTATTTTTGCTTAAAATTTTTTAAAATTAACATATAATGTATTATTAGCCCCAGGGGTACAGGTCTTTGAATTGTATTTTATTTATTTTTTTAAGTAAACTCTGTGCCCAGTGTGGGGCTTGAACTCACCCCTTGAGATCAAGGGTTGCATGCTCTACCGGCCCAGCCAGCAGGCGCCCCGTGCATCTCTTCTTTTTTCTTTTTTTTTTTTTAAAGATTTTTTTTATTTATTTGGCACAGAGAGAGAGAGATCACAAGTAGGCAGAGAGGCAGGCAGAGGGGGAGGGGGAAGCAGGTTCCCTGCTGAGCAGAGAGCCAGATGCGGGCCTCGATCCCAGGACCCTGGGATCATGACCTGAGCTGAAGGCAGAGGCTTAACCCACTGAGCCACCCAGGCGCCCCCAGTGCATCTCTTCTTATGTGGGGCTACACCTGAGTGGTATCTTTGATAATTATCAGGTTATCAGCAAAGCACTTTCTGGAGTCCTGCGGGCCATTCCAGCACATGGTCAAACCCGAGGAGGGGGCTTGTGGGAACCCCTGGTTTATGGCCATTCGGTCAGAAGTATGGGGGGTGAATTCGGACTTGCAGCCGACTTCTGAAGGGAGCGGGCAGTCTGGTGGGACTGAGCCTTAACGCATAGGGTCAGAAGGGACATGAAGCACCGGACACTCAGCGTCTGGAAAGTTGGAGAACTGGTTGTGGGTGTGGTTTGCTGTCAGAACTGCCCATAGTAAAAACAACCTGGGTACTTTCCTAGATCCCAGGAGGAGGGGGCATGCCACCCCAAGGCGAGGCACCAGGGTCCGAGAGGAGGCAGAGGGAGGGGAAAGCATGACCAAGAGCCTGATTGGGGGTTACTATGGGATGGAAAGGGGGAGGGAAGGGTGTACAGATTTAGGATGGACTTCTGGCCATTAGGGGGTGTCCTGGTTGTCTGGCCCCTGGCCCCTGGTGATTAGGGCAGAGAAGAGGGGACATGAAGGGGGCGTCTGCATAGGAAAGACACATGCCACTTTGCTGTTTCTAGGAATCAGTAGACCTGAATAGGGCGGTCCCTCCAGGGTTAGCCAGACCCCAATATGTCAAAGCATCAAAACACAGAATAAAAGGAGATGATTATACACCCCTTCCCCCACGACAACTTCAGTGTTCCGAGACAGTTTTGGGTGTCTCTGTAGGGGAAGGGGAGGCAGCTGCGGAGAAGCAGGGGTAGAGGCCAGACCTGTAAGCCCAGCAGCTCTCCCACAACTGGCCAAAGAAGGACTCAGCCCCCATTTCCAGCTCTGCTGGGCCTCAGAGACTGTGCTTGAGAACAAACCGAAGGAGCTTATTTTTTTCCGCAGCTGATTCACGAATCCAGGGGACTTTTCCCTGAGACCTCTGGTGTTCTGGGCCTCGTGCTGGAGGACGGCTGCAGAAGGACCCACTGGCGGGGGCAGGCTCCAACCCATGTCCGAGAGGCGCGTGACAACAGCCCTGGAACAAGTGGAATGAAGCGAGGGGTTCTGTGTGCCAACTGTTTATATTCCTCTACCCGAGTCTTTGATTTGATGAGAAACATGACTAATTGTTTTGTTCTGCTGAGCAGGATGGCATCTGCTGCCCGCTTCTCCCTGTATCTCATGAGCTTGCCGGGCATCCCTGCGGATGTGATCAGGCAGGCACCTGGGACCAGCTCTGTCTCCAGTGGGCTAAGAGAGCTCCGTGAACGAATGAGTGAGTGAATGAATGCACGCCGGCCAAGCCCGAGCACGTCTTCAAGGAAAACAAAATACGTGCAGAGAGAGGCCTCAACGATTCCTTTCTGAATCTTCTCCCCCTACTCCTTCCTTAACAACAGATGCAGCAGAGGAAGATACCTGTGGACACCATCTGCAGGGACACTAGGCGGCCAGCATCCCCATCAACTCCGAAATGCAAGCCCACGGGGCTCAGCCAGAGACGGACGTCTCATTCAAAATCACATCATCACACCGAGAAGACAAGGATATCATCCAGGGAAATCTCAGAAGATGCCCCAAGAGGCACCGAGGGAGGTCAGGAGAGGACTAGAAATGTTGAAGAAGATATTTTAGATGTAAATTGGAAAAAAAAAAAGGGGGGGGGGAGAAGATATTTTAAAAATGACAGCTGAACTGTAATAGGAATGAACAGACCCACAGAACACATGGTAGGTGAAATGGAGTATGAAAAGAAGAAGAAGAAAAACAACCAGATATAAATGACCGTAGCCGACCACTCCCCAGAAAGTGAGAGGGAAGAGGAAAGAGGAAAGAGGAGGAAAGACCTAAAGAAGAAAATCCAAAGCAAGGGAGGGAGACGGAGAAGAAAGGCCAGAATCTTTAAAAATTTCCTAAAATTCGGGGCGCCTGGGTGGCTCAGTGGGTTAAAGCCGCTGCCTTCGGCTCAGGTCATGATCCCAGGGTCCTGGGATGGAGCCCCACATCGGGCTCTCTGCTCAGCAGGGAGCCTGCTTCCCCCCTCTCTCTCTGCCTGCCTCTCTGCCTACTTGTGATCTCTGTCTGTCAAATAAATAAATAAAATCTTAAAAAAAAAATTTCCTAAAATTCCTTTCAAATGGAAAGGCCCAGGATGTAACTAGGAAAGTCAGCTGAGGGGTGCCTGTGGGGCTCAGGTGGTTAAGCGTCTACCTTGGGTTCAGGTCACGATCTCAGGGTGCTGGGATGGAGCCCAGCACTGGAATCCCTGCTCAGCGGGGAGTCTGCTTCTCCCTGCTACTCCCCTCTTGTGCTCCCTCCCTAAGTAAATAAAATATTAAAAAAAAAAAAAAAAGAAAAGAAAAGAAAAATTAACCAAAACCAGTCCTCAGCTTCTAGAAAAACTACCAGTTGGCTTTTTTTTTTTTTTTTTTAAGAGGAAAACAATTATTTAGGCATCTGAGCAATAGATCAAGTTGACTTAGAAGAAAGAAAAAATTAGATCAGCATCAAAGGTTTCGACCGCAGGGCTGTGTTCCAGGAGAGAGTGGTTTGGTAGGTGAAGGATACTCAGCAACGTATTAAAACAAAGGAACGAAAATACATCTTGGCTGAGTGGGGTGTGCAGGGAAGACCCCGATCAGGAAATCAGTGATTTATCATCTTAACAGAGAAGTAGAGAAAGAATCCCGTGACCATCCCCAGACATGCTCAAGGGGCATTTGACAAAATGTAATACCTATTCTTTTCTTTTCTTTTTTTAAAAAAAGATTTTATTTATTTATTCGACAGACAGAGATCACAAGTAGGCAGAGAGGCAGGCAGAGAGAGAGGAAGGAAAGCAGGCTGCTTGCTGAGCAGAGAGCCCGATGTGGGGCTCGATCCTAAGACCCTGAGCCCATGACCTGAGCCGAAGGCAGAAGCTTTAACCCACTGAGCCACCCAGGTGCCCCCCCTAATACCTATTCTTGTTGGCACACAGTGAAACAGGATGTGACGGTTCTTTAAAACATGAGGTAGCTTAGCCTGAAATTCAGGATCTCCATGAATACACATTTGGGTAAGTAACACCCCAGAAGCTAAGCCTAGGTCAGGCACAAGAGAAGAGCCCCGCTGTCTGGGGAAGGCGTGTTTTCCGTCGTGTATCGGGGAGGAGGACTTCCTAGCCACCTGTCAGCATCTGGGAAAATGCATTGTCCTTTCGGGTCTGGCGGCAGGTTTCCCCACTCTTCGTGCCACTGACAAGTGAAAGGAACCCAGCTGCAAATGACCCAGCACCCCAGCACGACCATTTGCCAAATATGCTGCGCCTGCCTACAGCGTGTCAGGAACTCAGCCCAGCCGCGGGGTCCGGAAGGATGGGGAAGGTCATGGTGACAGCTGGCCACCCGTCTTACCTTGCTCCCTTGAGGCATTCTAACAGGATGCACAGACCTCACTACTGTCTTCCTGACTCCATGGGATTATTTACATCTGGGGAAAACCATTTGGGGAACACAACCCCATCCCTTTTCCCCAACCATGCCCTGGGTGATCAGTCTCTGGGGGGACTGCCTGCTGCGGGGTGCAGCCAGGGCTAGCCCACACAAGGGAGGCTCGCCCGGCTTCCGCTCTCTTCCTCTCTCTCTCCCCCTCTCCCCTTCCCTCCCCGGGTCTGCCTCCCTCCCCTGCTTGTTCTTTAAACACGTTAATTGCTTGTGCTGCCTTTAAATCACCAAGTTATGCGGCGGCCTTGAAAATACCTGTGACCTTCCTCGGAGCTTAATCCTGGAAGACAGTCTCCTCCGCAGACGGTCTGGGGAATAGAGGGGGTGTCACCTGCTGCCCCGCAGGCGTCCAGAGAGAGGTGATCCCCCTCCGTTTTGCCTGAGAACAATGCAGGCTTTCATTTGCATTCCTTAGTGTTTCCTCCTGTTCCGGGAACTTTGCTTACCTTGCTCAGCGGCCCTGTGGCCCACAGAGGATTTCCGGGAGCGGCCGCTCAGGTTACCTAGCCGAGACGCCTTCGGAAGTGGGCGGGGCCGGCTCACCTGGCTGCGGCTCCCAGCGCGACGCCGGCCGGCGGGCATCTGCTGTGTCGGAGCGCCCTCTTCTGGTAGCGCGGGCCCTCTGCGGGTGCAGGCCCTCTGTGGCCGCGGGCGGAGGTCAGAGGTCAGCCTGCAAAACCCAGCCAGGGGCCCCACCTCCTGGGCCTCTAGGGACATAATCCCGAATTTGCCGGCCGCTGTCCTTGGGAGCTCAGGGGATTTTGTTTTCC
>NC_081573.1:896912-914286 GCF_022355385.1 Mustela nigripes
ATTTTATTTTATTTTATTTTATTTTATTTTATTTTATTTTATTTTATTTTATTATTTTGGTTTATTGTTTTTTATTATTTTACTTTTAAATTTTATTTTTTATTTTTTAATGTTTAACTATCTTTTATTTTATAGCTTTATTTTCATTTTGTTATTTATTTTATGTCATTATCTATTTTATGTTATTATTTATTTTATTTTATAATAAATAAATTCGACTTTTACGATTAACATCGTATGTGGGGCGCCTGGCAGTTTCACCGGGAAGGGCATGTGAGTCTTGACCTCGGGGTTGTGAGTCAGAGCCCCAGGCTGGGTGAAAAGATGACAAATAAATACATAAACATACAAATATACATAACATTGTTTATGATTTTCAGCCACCATTAACTATGTGACTCGCCTCCACTGTGCTCAGCTGTAATGGATAACTCCCACCTGCCCTGTCTTGTATCCATTAACTTTCTTGAGTGTTCAGATGTGTGGGGCAAGCACTGGTCCCAGTCGGTTTTCATACTAACTCTGACCAGTAGAATTGCTCCTAAAACCAGCTGGATGGATGGAAGTCCGTTCGGCTAATATCATATCTCTGCTTGGCAATAAAATGAAGTCCCTTGTTACTGGAGGCGGGACTAGAGGACACGCCACATTTTGGATAAGATGGCTTGATGCTTTTTAAAAAGTCTGGAATATGCATTTATTTATTTATTTGTTTGTTTATTTATTTATTTTAAAGATTTTATTTATTTGACAGTCAGAGATCACAATTAGGCAGAGAGGCAGGCAGAGAGAGAGGAGGAAGCAGGCTCCCTGCTGAGCAGAAAGCCGGATGTGGGGCTCGATCCCAGGATTCTGGGATCATGACCGGAAGGCAGAGGCTTTAACTCACTCAGCCACCCAGGCGCCCCTGGAATATGCATTTATTGAATCAACTAATTTTCTTCCTGGGCTCCACTGATAGGGACCTTTGTTTTTTCGTTGCTGAGTTAGTGAGAGGGAGTGAGAGTGTGGGTCATCTCTTATTATAAATCATAACATCACAGACCCTTGACCACTGCTTCCCCAGACACTGGGTCATAAACATTCGCTTACCCCTGTGTCCTCACGCAGCGAGAAAGGGCACATCAGCAATTATGTCTTCCGAGCACCCCAGCAACAAACATACCTTCCTTTCAAGGCTTCTCATAAAATCCCCATGTGGTGCAGGGTATCTGTTCATTTTAACCAAGGCTAATTCAGATTTTTTTTTAAAGATTTTTATTTATTATTTGACAGACAGAGATCACAAGTAGGCAGAGAGGCAGGCAGAGAGGGGGAAGCAGGCTCCCTGCTGAGCAGAGAGCTGGATGTGGGGCTCGACCCCAGGACCCTGAGATCATGACCTGAACCAAAGGCAGAGGCTTAACCCACTGAGCCACTCAGGCACCCCGCTAATTCAGATTTTTTAAGAAAGATTTTATTTATTTATTTGAGAGAGAGAGAGAGCAGGAGCCTAGGGAACAGACAAAGGGAGGGAGAAACAGACTCCCTGTTGAGCAGGGGACTTGGTCCCAGGACCCTGGAGCATGACCTGAGCTGAAGGCAGACACTTAACTGAGTGACCCACCCAGACATCCCAAGGCTAATTCATTTATTTTTTAAAGATTTTATTTATTTATTTGAGCGAGAATGAGTGGGGTGAGCGGCAAAGGGAGAAGCAAGAGCCCAACATGGGGCACCATCCCAGCACCCCGAGATCATGACCTAAGCTGAAGACAGACACTCAACGACTGAGCCACCCACATGTCCCAAAAAGTGGCTTTATTAAAGCAGGGGACAGGGGTGCCTGGGTGGCTCAGCGGGTTAAAGCCTCTGCCTTTGGCTGAGGTCATGATCCCAGGATCCTGGGATCGAGCCCCACATGGGGCTCTCTGCTCAGCAGGGAACCTGCTTCCTCCTCTCTCTCTGCCTGCCTCTCTGCCTCCTTGTGATCTCTATCCATCAAATAAATAAATAAAAATCTTAAAAAAAAAAAAAAAAAAAGGCAGGAGACAAGACCTTCCTGGATGTCTTACAAGAGCACGCCCCAGCCAGCCGGCCTCCTGCCCCATGGAGGCAGACCTGGATATCCTGTCTGCACATAGTGAACAAAGTCCATCATGAAGGTGCACGTAATGAATGTAACACACAACGACTATCTGACGATGAGTGGAGATGCAGGCAGCCCCAGAGCCGGCTCAAACGCAGGTGGCCTCCTCCCCAGGCTGCACACTTACCCATCAGGCTCTGCGGCCTGTGCGGCTGGGCTCCCCCTGCTGGCCAGCCAACCCCAGGCCCCTGCAACCCATCCTGGAGGCCAGCCTGTCCTGCAGTGGCATCCTTGGCACTGCCCTGCACTGGCCTTCATTGGGGCTCCTCGGTGGCCTGCCCTGCCCGCATCCTGGCAGCCTCCCTCGGCTCTGGGAGCTGTCCCATCACGTCCCTGAACCCCCTCAGACCTCAACACCGCCAGAGGGTCCCCCCGGGAACCCCTCTGTCTGCTGCCTGAGCAGTGAGCTGGTGCAGGGATTTGCTGATGGCGGGGAGAAGGCTTTCTTCTAAGAAGCTCAGGACATACCAGTTTTGCAGATGACTGCTTGTTCCTTGCTTCGTGGTTTCTTGTTCTTTGTTTTTTTTTTTTTTTCCAATGAAGGCAATTTTTCCCCCCACTTGAATAGGGAGGGAAAACGCTGACTGTGGTTATAGTTGTGCGTTCCAGGAGAAAGGAAGATAGAAAAAAAAAATCTGCTTTTTTTCTTCGGAAAACATAACCTTCTGGCATGACGCTGGAGGCTGTTAGTCACTCTGCCTCCCCAGGTTCTATTTTAGCAGAAGAACACTTTGAATTTGATCTGGGCACCTGATGGCCCATTAGAGACATGTGCCATCCCCTGCACCACCCCCCACCACACCGCCACTACCTTGGTCATGTGACTGCTTGGGAGGATTGGGGTAGGAGGGGGATGATCTGTGTAATGAATGGTGCGTGGTTTCCTAAGAAAATTGCTCGCTCTCCATTTGTTTTCTTCCATCCTGCTGCCTGGGGTCTGGAGAGAGCATCAGCGACCACCCTAGACGGGGGTGTGGAAGCCATTTGCATTCAGCAGTCTGGTATGTGCTGTGTCTGGAACTGAGCCACCTGCTGGCCTCGTGCCAAACACATATTTCTCTTGCGGGAGAAAGACAGGCCTGTCCTAGCTAGCTGCGTGGATTCTGGATTCCGTGTTACATCACCTTGGCAAGCTTTTCCCTACTCACTCTGCTCCAAAGGCAGATTCCCAGAGCAGAGCAGGGAGTGCAGAGATCCAAATAAAGGGACAGAATGGGGAGGGCGTTTCCAAGACTGCAGTTAGGGAATCTTGGAACTTGGGGAGAAGTGGGGGGATCGACTCTCCACTCCCAGAGCTTGATCCCCAGCACAGACCTCACCCCAGCTCTCCTGGAACAAACCTGGATTAGCTGGCCGACCAGTGGGCCCCTGGTGGTCATGGACTAACTGGGCAAGGAGAGTATAGAATTCCACACTGTGCTAACTTCTGCGAAATATCCTCCTCCTGCATTCGAGGAGAGCTTGTAATGGAGAGGCGTGACGTGGTTGGAGGTGTTAGGAACAGAACAGATTGTCTTTGAGTGCCTCGCTCTACTGGGTTTTAATATCCTCAGCAAGTGGCCTGCTCTGCCCAGTTGGTGAGGGCAGAAATGGTGGAGGGGATCCTGGAGGGCTCCAGAAGACTGTCCCCAGCCCCGTGGGGGCGGACCCCGCACAGCTGGGCACTTCCTCCAAGGTCTGCGGTCAGAGCCGGTGGGTGAGGACACAGCTAGCTATAGAGGAAGTTTCACAACCCCTGTGCACAGGCCCTGGTGAAGTTGTGACTGTGACTACTGGACGGAGAGGCCCTGACAGTAGCAGTAGTGAGAACTTGGCAGCTTTGGCGTGCTGAATGATGGCCTGCAGGTCACTTTGCTTCTTTGGGCCCCAGTGGACCCCAAATTGGAGGAGTCACCTCGTAGGGCAGTAAGTGTCCTTCCAGCAGATAAGGGACCTAAAAGCTGGAACTTGGAGATGCCTGGGGGGCTCAGTTGGTTAAGCATCCGCCTTCAGCTCAGGTCATGGTCCCAGGGCCCTATGATGGAGCCCTGCATCAGGCCCCCTACTCAGTGTGGAGTCTGCTTCTCGCCCTTCTTCTCCCTTTGCCCCTCTCCCCCTGCTTGTGTTCTCTCTCTCTCTCTCTCTCTCTGTCTCAGATAAATAAATAAGATCTTTAAAAAGAATAAGAATCAGTCCCAGCAAAAACGAACACCTGACATGAAAAATGACATTTCATGTCGTTCACTTGTTCTTAACACCAGTACTAAGAAGGAGGTGATGTTCTTATGCTCATTTTTTCAGGGAGGAAAGTGAAACTTGCAGAAGGGAGTGGTTTGCCCAAGGTCTCAGAGCTAGCACAAGGCAGAGCCGAAATTCACACTCAGCCTGACTCCAGGACTGTGGTCTTTCCAGTGCATCACACCATCGCAGGCTTGAACTCTTCGTGACAACAATTTTAGAGCATAACAAGAATTCTTTTACCTGTTGAACTCTATGCCAGGGGTCAGGGGATCCGTTCTGGCCAGTGAAATGTAAGTCTTCTTAGCAAGCATTTGCTCTTCCTGATAAAATGATTGCACGCTTTCCCCATGGACATTGGCCCTGATCATGGCTGGGAAGCTGGAAGCTGTGGTGGCCATCCTAGGATGATGCACCAAGAATGACAATGAGAGTAGATGCCAGGGACGGAGGGGAACACATGCAGGAGGGAGCCAGGGTGCCTGAGAGTGCTGGTGAGCAGCTGGGCAGCTGACCTCTGGCTTTGTGTTATGTGGGGAAAATAAAACCTATTTACTTAAATTACAGTGGAATTGACAGGTAAATACCGAAACTAAGTTGTATAAGTCATCAAAACTTATGTCGCACCCAATCAAACAAATGATGAAATGTGTTATTTCTGTCATATTTAGAAGCAGCCCTATCTGGACAGTGGGTGATATTCTTAACCTTGATGTTAGCTTCCTTGACCTGATGATCTAAGAAACTTCTCCTGAGCCTCTGCCAATTAACATTGCTCTCTGGCAAAGTGTCTACAAATGGTGGAAGGATTATAATGTTCTAGGGCTCCCTTTGCCTACAGGAAGTATTATTTCATACACGGGTTCTCTGGTTCCCCAAAAAACAATACTCAAGGGAAATCCATTCACACAAAAGCATTCCTGAAAATAGCAGACTTTACTGAAGATTTCGTGGAGGGATGGGGAGATTTATTTCACTGAAACGGCAGAGATATTTTAAAAATTAATTAACTTTTAAAAGATTCTATTTATTTATTCATGAGAGACAAAGAGAGAGAGAGAGGCAGAGGAGGAAGCAGGCTTCCCAAGAAGCAAGAGCCCAAGTAGGGCTCAATTCCAGAACCCTGGGATAATAATGACCTGAGCCAAAGGCAGATACTCAACCATCTGAGCCACTCAGGCACCCTTAAAAGTTAATTAAAAAAAAAAATGATAGTTGGGGGCACCTGGGTGGCTCAGTAGGTTAAAGCCTCTGTCTTCAGCTCAGGTCATGATCTCAGGGTCCTGGGATCAAGCCCCATATAGGGCTCTCTGCTTGGCACCGAGCCTGCTTTCCCCCTTTCTCTCTGCCTGCCTCTCTGCCTACTTGTGATCTCTGTCAAATAAATAAATAAAATCTTTAAAAAAAAAAAAAAAAAAAGATAGTTGGGTGCCTAGGTGGCTCAGTTGTTAAGGGTCTGCCTTCAGCTCAGGTCCTGATCCCAGGGTCCTGGGATCAAGGCCTTCATCAGGCTCCCTGCTCAGCATGAAGCCTGCTTCTTCCTCTCCCACTCCCCCTGCTTGTGTTCCATCTCTCTCTGTGACTCTCTGTGTCAAATAAATAAAATCTTTAAAAAAAATTTTTTTAAGTTAAAAAAAAATGATAGTTTACAGAACATCCATCACTGTTAAAAGCGTTGGCAAGACGGGTGGGGGCTGGGGTAACTAGGGGATGGGCAGGAAGGAGGGCACGTGTTGTGGTGAACACTGGGCGTTACACGCAACTGATGAATCATTGAACACTACATCAAAAACTAATGATGTACTGTATACTGGCTAAAAGAACATAATTTTTAAAAATTTAATAAAAAATAGTAAAATATTTTTTTAAAGATTTTATTTATTTATTTGACAGAGAGAAATCACAAGTAGGCAGAGAGGCAGGAAGAGAGAGAGAGAGGAGGAAGCAGGCTCCCTGCTGAGCAGAGAGCCCGATGCGGGACTCGATCCCAGGACCCTGAGATCATGACCTGAGCCGAAGGCAGCGGCTTAACCACTGAGCCACCCAGGCGCCCAAAAAATAGTAAAATATTTTTAAAAGTATTTGGTGGGTACGTCGACTTGCTCTAGCCTCTCCTTTCGTCATTCCCCTTTTCCCCAACCTAAGGACACCCACTCAGCATCTGGGTCCCACTCTTCTGGTTACAGAAGTGTCTCCCCTTAATGTTCCTAACATCATCTTTCTCTTTCAACTTGTTCATCAAGATTCTCCTCTGGGGACCTGGGTGGCTCCGCTGGTGAGCCTCCGACTTCTGATTTCAGCTCAGGTCACCATCTCAGGCTCGTGAGATTGAGCCCTGAGGATGGGGCTCTGCACTGGGCATGGAGCCTGTTTCAGATTCTGTCTCTCCCTCTTCCTCTGCCCCTCCCCTTCTGCCCCCATACTCACTCTCACTCTCTTTAAAAAAAAAAAAAAAAAAAAAAAAAGATTCCCCTTAACATAAATCCTGGTGCCAGTCATGACAGCAGTAAGAATTTTTTTTTTTTTTTTAGATTTTATTTATTTATTTGAGAGAGAGAGAGACAGTGAGAAAGGGAACACAAGCAGGGGGAGTGGGAGAAGGAGAAGCAGGCTCCCCACTGAGCAGGGAGCCCGATGCGGGGCTTGATCCCAGGACTCTGGGATCACGACCCAGGCCTAAGGCGGACACCTAACAACTGAGCCACCCAGGTGCCCCAATACTAAAAGTTTTTTAACATCTTTATGTGTCTTTCCACTTACTAACACACTAGAATATTTTGAAATAAAGACATGGCATTTTTGAAATCAGAAAAATCATATTTTCTTGACAAGAAAAGAAGTCTCAGGAAGCATTTTCAGTGTTTTCTGAATTGATTGTCATTAAAAAAAAAAAAAGTCTTTCCTTGACCTTAAACTCTGGGACCCTTGAAGTCAGGGGCTGGGATGGATTCATTCCTGTGTAGAAATAATGGTGTGCTCCACAAGTCCCCAGAAACTGCCAGTTCTCTTCCTTCCCTGGAGAAATCAGGGCTTTTTTGAAAGGAGATGCATAAAATAGTTACAGACTCGGCTTTCCTCTGCCTTCCCCTCTGCATTCTTAGAAATCCTTCTCTTCCTGTGACAGTGGTGGGGAGGGAGGCGTCAGCTACTGAGTCATTCAGGCAAGCTCAGCTCTAACGGATAAAGAACGCAAGTTAGCAGCATCTTTTCCTTCTCCCCCTGCCTTAGAATGTCGCTGCTTACCCCCACATCTCTCAAATACATCCACTGCCCCCACTTGGGCCTCTGAACCAGGGCTCCAGCCTCCTCCTTTTTTTTTTTTTTTAAAGTAGGCTCTACACCCAGTATGGGGCTCAAACTCATGACCTTGAGATCAAGAATCACATGATCTATAGACTCAGCCAACCAGGCACTCCAGCCGGCCTCCTCCTTACTCTCGCAGACTCCAAGCTGCCTCCTTCCATTCGTCCTCCACAACAGCCCTGAAGGATTTTCCTTTAAAGGGGACCTGACACCATCCCTCCACTGCTCAAAACCACCCCATGCCTCACAATGAAATATTATATAGCCATAAAAAGGAATGGAGTACTGATTTGTGCTATCGCATGGATGAACCTTGAAATGTATATAAGTGAAAAAAAAACCAACATAGAAGAATGTCACATATTATATGATTTCATTTAGATGAAATATCCAGAAAAGAGACAAGTTTATGGGGAGAGAGAGTAGGTAGGTGGTTGTGAGGGGCTGGGGGTGGGAGAAATGACTTGCTTGGTGGGTCTGGGGTTTCCTTTTGGGATGAAAAATGTTCTAGAAATAGATGGTGGTGATGGCTGCACAAGATTGCCAATGTAGGGGCACCTGGGTGGCTCAGTGGGTTAAAGCCTCTGCCTTCGGCAGAGGTCTCAGGGTCCTGAGATCGAGCCCCACATCGAGCTCTCTGCTCAGTGGGGAGCCTGCTTCCTCCTCTCTCCCTGCCTGCCTCTCTACTTGTAATCTATATCTATCAAATAAATAAATAAAATCTTAAAAAAAAAAAAGATTGCCAATGTATTTAATGTCTCTGAATTGTACATTTGAAAATAGTTCAAATGGCCAGTGTTACATAGTGTGCATTTTACCTCAATTAAAAAAAGAACACTCCATAGCTCCCCATTGCCCTCGGGATAAAGTCCAAGCCTCACTCAAGGTGTTTCTGACCTGTCTCTGTATTGTCTCTTACTTTATCTGACATTTTCCTGCTTTCCTTCCACAGGCCAGAGCCACCTGACAGCTCAGCCACTTCCCATCTCCCTCCTGCCACAATCCAGTCCCTATACCTGCAAAGGTGTGCTTCCATGGCTGAACCTGCCCATCCTTTAAGACTCACCTCACACACCGTGTCCTGTGCAAGGCTTCCTGAACTCTCCTCCCTGTATTTTTTCCCTTCATAGTGTTTTTCATGATCTCAAATACAAATGTGTATATATTTATTTGTGTCTGTTGTCTCTATTAGGTAGTAAGTTCCATAAAGGTAGAGAATTTGCTCATATTTCGTGGCTTTTTCTGGCACCTTCAACAGCAGCACACAGCTGGGGGCTTAATGATCTTTTAACCAACGTCACCCAGATAGCATCTAGGGCATTGTTGGCATCTGAAACTCTCAACTCCATAGCTTTGGAGAATCCAAAGTGAACCCATTTTTTTTTCTTCATTTATACAAATGCTTGTTATTTATTTCCTTATTTTGTTCTAGGCCAAGACCTTCTGAAGACATTTTTACAGAGGTTTAATCTTTTTCTTTTTTTAAAGATTTTATTTATTTGACAGAGAGAGATCACAAGTAGGCAGAGCGGCAGGCAGAGAGAGAGGGGAAGCAGGCTCCCCACTGAGCAGAGAGCCCCATGTGGAGCTCGATCCCAGGATCCTGAGATCATGACCTGATCCGAAGGCAGAGGCTTAACTCACTGAGCCACCCAGGCGCCCCCATACAGAGGTTTAATATTGACAGAAGTCTGTCTCCTTGCCAACGTGCATTCAGTCCAGCAGTGCTAACATCAACTGAGAGCTTGTTAGGAATGTAGAATCTAGGGGAGTCTGGGTGGCTCAGTTGGTTAAACATCTGAGCTTGATTTTGGCTCAGGTCACAATCTCAGGGTGATGAGACTGAGCCCCATATCTGGCTCTGCTCTTAGAATAGCATGGAGTCTGCTTGAGATTCTCTCCCTCCCTCCTTCTCTCTCTGCCCGCCCCCACTGTGCATGCTCATGCCCTCTCTCTCTCTAAAAAAAAGAAGAAAAAATGAAAAAGATGGGTGCCTGGGTGGCTTAGTCCATTAAGCGTCTGCCTTCAGCTCAGGTCATGATCCCAGGGTCCTAGGAATGAGCAATGAGCCCAGCCTTGGGCTCCCTGCTCAGTGGGGAGCCTGCTTCTCCCTTTCCCTCTGCCCCTCCTCCCTGCCCCTGCTCTCTCTCTGTATCTCTCTCACAAATAAGTAAATAAAAACTTGTTTAAAAAAAAAAAAAAAGAAAGAAATTTAGAATCTAAGACCTACTAAATCAGAATCCTTATTTTAATAATATCCCCAGGTGATTCATGTACAATTACAGTTTGACAAGCACTCAAAATCATGAGATTTTGAGCTGGTACCGAGCAATGATCACTAATCCCAATCCCACTCTTTAAATAACCTCCTCCAAAGCTATATTCTTTGTGTATTCTGAGTGCTGCTGTATTCTGAGTCCAGAAAGCATTACTGGCTCTCACAATCCCTCCCCTCCCCTTTGAGCATATCTGTCCCATTCCTGCCATCCCTGCAGTTGGATGGGCAGACTCGTGGAGGCCACAGTAGTTAGTGAAAGTAGGAAAAGAGAAGTAGGTCACATTTGAGGGTCAGCGCCCAATACCTCACCTCTGAGATTCCCGTTTTACATAAGTTACATAAGGACTTGTCCTGCGTCCCATTTCTTCATTCCTTTGCTGAGCCTTCAGAGGGTTGGAGTGAAGGTAAGGTGACTTTTCCAGGGGCACACTGCTAGTGAGGTGACACGGCACAGGGTGGGGGAGAGAGACTCCTGGGGGGTCTCCACATTGCACTGCTGTCCCCGGCAAGTCAGGAGGAACTCCCCAGTTGCCTTCTTCATGTTGTTGGCATGCACAAAAACACTCACCAACTCCCTGCTACCAATGGGAGCCCTCACTTTTATGAATCCTGGTAAAACGACATTCCTAATTCCCTGACTCCTGCTTCATGTCAATTATTATCCTCCCAGCCAATCCAGACCAATAATAGTACTTCAAAAATTCCTTCACCAGTGTCCAGGAGAGTTCCCCTCCCCCATCAAGCATTCCGCAATTTTCATGTGCAAGGGAGGAATGAATTATCATCTCACAGAATCCCTTCCCCATGCTCTCCTCCCCCTCCCACCATTTTTCTCTGCATTCCTTTTCTTACATAGGATGATCTAGCTTGCACTGCTCCTAAGCTGGACATAGATTTAAGGTCTCATTTTCATTCCAAGTAGTTGAACCAAATACATATATTCTTTTTTCTCCAAATACTGTGTCCTGCCTTAGGTCATGTCTCCATCTGGGGTCACATAAAAAGTTATATGTATGCATGATTCATTCATTGTGTAGCTCATCAAATGTAATGGGGGCATTTATGGCATTTCGGGCACTATTCTAGCTGCTGGGAAGAAAATGGTGATCAGAACGATTGGAGCTGAACCGGTCGAGCTTCCCAAGGCAACTGATACCATAGCTCCTAACATTGTTCACTGGTTTTACCTGTTTGTGAATTTCATACAAATGTGATTATGAAGAACACGCTTTTTAATATCTGGCTTCTCTTGCTTAATATTATGCCCACAGGATTAATCTGTATTATTTCTTGTAGTGGTGGCTTGCTTTTTCTTACTGTTTAAGACATTGAAATTAGGATTCTAGGCGCCTGGGTGGCTCAGTTAGTTGAGTGACTGCCTTCGGCTCAGGTCATGATCCTGGAGTGCGGGGATCAAGTCCTGCTCAGGCTCCCAGCTCTGCAGGGAGCCTGCTTCTTCCTCTGACCTTCTCCCCTCTCCTGCTCTCAATATCTCTCAAATAAATTTTAAAAATCTTAAAAAAAAAAAAAAAGAAAGAAAGAAATTAGGATTCCCAGTTTCAGCCCATGGCATCCTAACTGAAGCAATAAATGCTGCTTTGAGTGCCCTCCTCAAATCATCAAATCCCTACGCTGGTCAGTTTTGGCTAAGTTATGCTGCAGTAAGGAATGAGTGCTCTGTCTTCCTGACTTACAGCAACATTGTTTCCCTACAAGTTCTCTGTGAGCCTGTTAGCCCTGGTTACATCTATATTCTTTTCATTCCTGGTCCAACCCAATGCAGACAAAAGAGTCTGTATCAGTTTCTTATGCTGCTATAACAAAGCCCCAGTACACACACTGACTATTTTTAGTTTTGAGGTCAGAAGTTCAGAAAGGGGGGGCGCCTGGGTGGCTCAGTGGGTTAAAGCCTCTGCCTTCAGCTCAGGTCATGATCCCAGGGTCCTGGGATCGAGCCCCGCATCGGGCTCTCTGCTCCACGGAGAGCCTGCTTCTTCCTCTCTCTTCCTGCCTGCCTCTCTGCCTACTTGTGATCTGTCTCTCAAATAAATAAATAAAATCTTAAAAAAAAAAAAAAAAAGAAGAAGAAGTTCGGAAAGGGGCTAAAATTAGGGTGTCAGCAGGCTGCTCCTTCAGAAGCTCCAGGTGAGAATCCATTGCCTTGCCTTTTCCAGCCAGACATGCATCCCATCACTCCTTCCTCTGCTTCCATCTCTCTTGCCTCTGACTCTGGGCCTTCTTGTGATGACACCAGGCCCACCTGGACAATTCACAGCGACGTCCCCATCTCAAGAGACTTACATTTAATCACATCTGCAAAGCCTCTTTTGCTATGGAAGGCACTGTTTCAGAGGTTCTGGCATTGGGACACAGACATCTTCTGGGAACCAGTATCCTGTGTACCACACAGTGGTAGGTATAGGGCAGTCTTGGGGCCAAGAAAAGAGAAACGGCCGGTCCCTGCAGGTAAAGAGCTTCATGCTTCTCCCTAGAAGGGAGGTTTGCTTGCATTTGCCCACATTTCACTGCTCCTCTGGTGCAGGGCCACCTGCCCTGGCAGGTTCTCTGCGCACATCTGACACCGACAGGATCCCATGAGGAGCGGCAGTAGCTAGTCTCATTATAATCCAAAGGAGCACGGCATGGGCACACCAAGAGCAGGAAGGATTACGTTAGGAGTGTGGCTCTTAGCCAAGGGAGCTGGTAAGAGAGAGCAGAAGTGAAAGTCTTTCTCATGGTGGAATGGCTCCTGGGATTTCCTAATCTGCCCAACTTCCTCTTCTTGGAAGGGAACACCCACGACCTGGTGCCTCCTGGCCCTGGGCAGGCGTCACCTGTGAGGGGAGGAAGCTCTATTTCAACCCTAGGACTCCCCCCCCTTCCCCCCCCCCCCCCCCCCCCCCCCCCCGGCTCTGCGGAGGCAGAAGGAGGGCATGCTGGCATCTCTCAGCGTGCGCCCATACGCGCAGGCCTCCGGCTTCTGCCCTCTGAGGTTCACGACACTTCCCATGCCCCGAGCCCCGGTCAGCCACGGCCTCTGTCGCCTTTCGGCCTACCTGGAAGAGCTGGAGGCCGTGGAGCTGAAGAAATTCAAGCTGTACCTGGGCACGGAGGCAGAGGCGGGCAGGATCCCCTGGGGGCGGCTGGAGACGGCGGGGCCCCTAGACACTGCGCAGCTGCTGGTGGCGCACTACGGGCCGGATGCCGCCTGGCCGCTGGCGCTGGGCCTCTTTCAGCGCATCAGCCGGCGGGACCTGTGGGAGAGAGGACTGAGAGAGGACCTAGTGAGGGGTAAGGAGGTCGCAACCCGCCGCCGGGGGCCCTTTCCCTGGCGACCATCTCGGTGCGCATGAGACCCAGGTCCCGCTTCTGCCCTTGGCCTTGTTTGCACTGCATTCTGCCCCCAACGCCCTCGCTCTGCCCGGAACATCCCTGCTTCGCCATCAGAACCATGGAGGCACTACGTGGTGTGCGAGTTCTTTCCTACCTCTGGCCCTGCCCCTTGTGCTCAACCTGTCTGACTTCTGCAGCGCCCCGATTTCTCTTTCTGTATCTCCCGCCCTATGAGATACTCCCAGGGCTGCTCCCATGCACTCCCTCCTCTAACACGGCGTCCACGGTGCACAAGGACCCTCTGGGTGCTTTTTTTTTTTTTAAGATGTTATTTATTTATTTGAGAGAGAGAAATCACAAGTAGGCAGAGAGGCAGGCAGAGAGAGAGAGGAGGAAGCAGGCTCCCCGCTGAGCAGAGAGCCCGATTAAGGGCTCCATCCCAGGACCCTGGGATCATGACCCCAGCCAAAAGCAGAGGCTTAACCCACTGAGTCCCCCAGGGGCCCCTGCGCTCTGTGCTTTAAGTGCTGTGTGAGAGAGATGATTATGATCCCCCCTGTTACAGAGGTGAGGAAACTGAGGCTCAGAAAAACACGGTGTGCCCCAGGTGAGAGTTCCTGGGATAAACCATGCAGAGTGTTTCAGGTGATGTGCTGCGCCTGCCAGCTGCTGTTGGAGGGGGCATGCATAAGAAAACAGAGACCCTGGTTTGTAGTATTTGCTACTCTGGGTCGTGTAAATACTCCCAGAAGGGCTGATCTGGAGTTCCCAGTGGGATGCCCACTGGCTTGTAATTCACTGAAATGTAGCGGCAGACTCGAGCGGGTGAGGCCCCCTCAGATACGGTCTCACATGGCTCCTACTCTCCTTGTCTCCATCCCGGGAGAACACTGCAGAGGCCTTGGACTGCGGGAGTGTGAGATGGCATTCCATCTTGCCTCAAGGACACCTATGAAAGTCAAAGCACTCTCCGCAATAAAGAAAAAAGGATAAATGGACTCATTTATGATCTCATATAATTGTTGGACTTCTAGAAGTTCCACATACTTCTTATAGGAGATTCAAATAATGTACAAATATTGCATGCCCCCTTCCTTCTCCCATTATACCTAAACCTCTCCCCAGCATCACTTTGGCCAGCACCCTTCAACACGTGGGTGGAAGGGCAGCTGTATGGTCTGAAGCTCATTTTTCTTTTTTTCAGCTGTGTGGTGCTGGAGAACCAGTGTATCTCCGGGCCTCTGTTGCTTCATCAGTAAGACAGAAGGGATTGGAGCAGTTCAGTGGTTCTCGAATGTTAGGCATGCTTGGGGATGGTCCAGACGCCCTGCTGGGAAGGGAGCATCCAAGACCAGCAGGTTTGGGGCACCAGGAATCTGCATTTGGATGTGGGTGATGTTCATGGCACGCTTCAGAAAATGCTGAGATGGACCTCTCTGATGTCTTTGTCAGCTGTAATATTCACTGATGACTTTTTTCTTTAATTGTGGTAAAATACACATAACAAAACTATTATAAATGAATAGTTTTGGACTTTTCAAGATATGTCATAGATGTGGAATCATAGAATGTCTTTTGGTGGCTGGCTTATTTCACCTAGCATAATGTTGTCTTTTTTTTTTATTAAAGATTATATTTATTCATTTGAGATTTATTAAAGATTATATTTATTCATTTGAGAGAGAGAGAGAACAAGTAGCGGGAGTGGCAGGCAGAGGGAGAAGCAGGCTGCCCACTGAGCAGGGAGCCGGATGCGGGGCTCAATCCCAGGACTCTGGGATCATGACCTGAGCCGAAGACAGGTGCCACCCAGGTGCGCCAAGCCTAATGTTTTCAAGACTCATCTATGTCGTAGCAGGTGTCAGAGTTTCCTTCCTCTTAAAGGCTGAGTAATATTCCACTGTGGAATATACATACACACACACACACACATTTCATTTTAATTCATTCATCTCTTGATGAGCACCGGAGCTGCTATTCCCTTTTTCTTATTGTAAATACCGCAGTTGTTAACATGGGGCTACAACTAGCTCCTCAAGCCTCTGCTTTCAACTCTTCTAAGTATGTACTCAGAAGTGACATTGCTAGATCAAATAGTAATTCGTTTTTTTTTTTTTAAAGATTTTATTTATTTATTTATTTGACAGAGAGAGACCACAAGTAGGCAGAGAGGCAGGCAGAGAGAGAGAGGAGGAAGCAGGCTCCCTGCTGAGCAGAGAGCCCGATGTGGGACTTGATCCCAGGACCCTGAGACCATGACCCGAGCCGAAGGCAGCGGCCCAACCCACTGAGCCACCCAGGCACCCAGTAATTCGTTTTAATATTTTAAGGAACGCATTGTTTTCCATTGGGGCTGCCCCATTTTATGTTCTCACCAGGGAGCACAAAGGTTCTAATTTTCCCACATCCCCACCAACACCTGTTATCTCTAAGTTTTTGTGTCTTCTTTTTTTTTTTTTTTTCATTTTTAAAGAAAGTAATCTGTATGCCCTCTGTGGGGCCTGAACTCACCACCCTGAGATCAGGAGTCTCGTGCTCCACTGGCTGAGCCAGCTGGGGAACCCCACTGTTGTGTTTGTTTAAAGCAGCTGTCCTAATGCGTGTGATCCTTTGCGATTAGCTTCAACTGCTGTTACCTTAGTCCTAGTTTCCCAAAACCTCACACATCCAGTCTTTGGCAAATCCCAGGACTTGCAGCTCAAAGGCCTCCCTCTGCTGCCACCGAGTGGGTAACCCACCTTGCACTTGGGTAAGGGCCCCTAGGTGTGCTTTGATTCCCACCCCCTCCCACACTCACCCCTCCCCTAGCTCCCCCAGCTCCTTCCTTACAGGCACAATAATCTGTACAACCATTGATTAGATCATTCCCCTCTCTCGTTTTGAATTCTCCAAAGGCTGCCTGTTGTGAATAGAATGTAATCCAAACTCTTCAAACTTGCTCGCAAAAGATCTGGCTGAGCCCCTCTCTCCACACCCACCCAGTACTTATTCTGAAACTCATTCCACTCCAACTTTATTCCTCTCCTGTGTCCACAGGACCTTTATACTTGTTGTGGTTTTTGGTTTTTGGTTTTTGTATGTTTGTTTTTTTGCTTAGAACACCTTTGCTTGGGGTGCCTACGTCACTCAGTGGGTTAAGCCTCTGCCTTCAGCTCAGGTCATGATCTCAGGATCCTGGGATCGAGCCCCGCATCGACTCTCTACTCAGCAGGGAGCCTGCTTCCCCCTCTCTGTCTGCTGCTCTGCCTACTTGTGATCTCTCTCTGTCAAATAAATAAATAAAAATCTTTTAAAAATTAAAAAAAAAAAAAAGAGAACACCTTTACTCACGTATCTGGCCCCTTGTCATTCAGATCTTGGATTAAGTGTCTTATACTCTGTTCTGCTTACCCCTCATTCACCCCACTGATGAAGGAGGGATATCCCACCCTAAATGGCTTTAGATGGCTGTGCACATGACACCAAACACAGGAGAGATGAGACTGACAGCAGTAGCACGCACTCAGCCCAGGGGAGGAAACCCCAGGTCCCGTGCGGGTCTCCCAGGGTTGCTTTCAGAACCCAGTGAATCTGCAGGGGCTGTAGGGGGCAGGCTTTGTAGACCCAGGAGCATGGGGGCTTTGTGATTCCTGGAAAAAGGATGAGATTGACTTGCTTGATTTCACTGGCCAGCAGGGAACTGGAACCTTTAAGAATGAGGACCAGGTGAGGTGGAGTAAGGTCTAGGAGATGGGGATGAGGTGGGGGGCAGCTGGTCTACTTTTACAGGGAAAACTAGGCAGCTGGGGAGCCTGTCCCACTAGATGGGGCCATACCTGGTGGGAGCACCGGAACTCACACTTAGGCTCACATTTCAGGGTCCTGTAGAGCTCAGAGATGCCCAGGAAGCTCTTGGAATCTCTGATTTTACAATACATCCCCAGAAAAGCCTTTCCCGGCAACCCAAATTCAAACTCTACTTTTATTTTTTTTTTTTAATTTTTATTTATTTATTTATTTATTTTTTTTTTAAGATTTTATTTATTTATTTGACAGAGAGAGATTACAAGCAGGCAGAGAGGAAGGTAGAGAGAGAGAGAGGAGAAAGCAGGCTCCCTGCTGAGAAGAGAGCCCGA